>NC_081762.1:5044384-5326311 GCF_963082965.1 Carassius carassius | reverse complement strand
TTTTTTTATACAAAAACTATATTGTTTTACATCATTGTATATAGACAGATATAAATGTGTTTTGAATGACATGCTGAATTTTGTGGTCATGACTGATTATGATGCAAGGAATCTTACACATGCATTTGAAAGGCTTTGCAATCGGTGTGACGTGTGATTGCTGATTGATGAAATTGCAGTAATTGTCAAGCATCATTCATTAACTGTAACTATAATTTAGCTTCATGATTGCAAATCTGCCTGCATCTGTTCAGTATATAAGGAACATGTATGTGCCAAAAGTAATAGTAGTTATATTCATGAAGACTATTCTGGTACAGTTGCCCCAGTTATGCTCAAATCCTTTACAGCAATGGTGTTAGTATCAAACAAAAATAAAGATTTGCTGAATATTTATTCACCCTCAGGCCAAGAGTTTGTTTGTTCATCTGAATGGATTTTGAGAAATGTGGCATTGCATCACTTGCTCAACAATGGATCCTCTGCAGTGAATGGGTGCCGTCAGAATGAGAGTCCAAAACATCTCAATAATTGATCCACATCTCTCCAGTCCAGCAATTAATGTCTTGTGAAGTGAAAACCTGCAAGTTTGTAAGAAATTAATCCATCAAGACATTAACTTAAGTCCATTGCTTCCAGCTAAAATACAAATCCATGATCCATAATACTGTTTTCTCGAGTAAAAAAAAAGCTTGTCTGAATCAGGAGAGAGATATGCACAGATCAAGCACTGGTTACAGCCAAACCTGTTATAAATAAATCTTTTAGTGGATTTTGATGTGACCGGGCAACAAGGGATAGTCACTGGAGGAAGCATTATTATGGATTTATGTGGATTACTTGTGAATTATGATTATGTTTTTATCATCTGTTTGGACTCTCATTCTGATGGCACCCATTCACTCATTGGTGAGCAAGTGATGTAATGCTGAATTTCTCCAAATCTGTTCTCATGAGGAAACTAGCTCATCTACATTTTAGATGGCCTGAGGTTGTGTAAATATGTCAGCAAATATTTATTTTGGGGTCAACTATTCCTTTAACTTTTAAGCAAATATGTTGCAGTTGTCCTATTGATTAACAGCTCAGTCTGAGAAACAGGATAATTTGGTCAGTTACGTGGGATCTTTCATGCCATAGAGAGATCTGTGATTTTTCTGCATATTCACTGATGATGCTGTCATCATAAAGTAAATTATTTCAGCAAGAAAAACTAAAAAACATGCAAGGAATGTCAACGAGAAATAACAGTGAAATATGCATTTTTACTGATCATTTTAGTTTGACAGTGGTTTTTGTTTGTTTTCAAATAAATAAACTGAATTATATTAACTGTCTCAGCTCCTTGACTTTTATTCAAGGTGAAGCACCTACAATCATAAATTTACTAGCACTGTATATAAAAGGTTTTTGTGTCATCATTTCATTGACTCGTTGAATGAGCATTTGTGTTAAGCACATTTAGCCAGAGGGTTAGAGGTTGAAACACTGAGAGACATTTACGGATACCATCTTCATACAATAAATGACCAACTTATCCAGGCTTGCATTCTACTGTTTCGTTAAAGCAGTTGTAATATATAAAAGTCAGTTCAAAAAGTAAATTATTTGCTAAGATTACCAAATAATCTACTGACACTCCAGCCTAAGGCTTATCTGGCAAGTTTTACTTGCTGAACCCTTTTATCACACACATAATTTAACCTAAATTTGATGTTGTGAAAGTTGTTTTTTAATAGTCGAGCCTAAATGCTAAGAAAGCATAGTACTGTATGCATAGTACGCATGTGGCGCATAGTAAGTAAGCCGTAATACCACAGATAATGTGGTGTTGTGTTTTCTTGCAGTTAACCTCCTAAGACCCGAGAGTTTGCCTGGTGTGCATTTTATAATTGTTCTTGCTATTTGGGATATGCTGGACCTAATAAGTATAATACCTAAAATTTGTTTTTGTACAGGAAGTAGTTTTTGCAGAAAAATATGTCCTCATACGACTACAGTGGGTCTATCTGACTGTATGACACACATAGACTCCATTGGTACAAAAAGTTAATTTGACACATTTTCACAGTTTATTTGAAAATGTAAACATCCTTTGAACTGTGGCTTTTTTTCTAACTAGGTGCCTCTATCTTTCCAGCCTGGAATAGCCCCTATTGGCTGGTGTGAAGTGCTGCAAAGCAGTTTCCTTCACTTTGCAAGCACAGATGCAAATTGCATGTCATGCATTGCACACGGGATTTCCCAGTGCAGCCTTGTGCTCTGCATTTATGCATTTCATTCATAAGTTATGTTATGTGCTCAGAAGAGGACATCGGGACTCAATTTCTTAAAAAAAAAATTAAAAGACATGAATGAAGATGCATATGCAAAGTCAATTGATTTTTTAAATCACCAATACATTTTTTTTTTACCAAACTTTGTATAAAGATGATTCTCAACTATGTTATAACAGAAAGATTCAATATACCATTTTTCTTTCTGCAAAATGTGTGTAAAATTACCATTAATGGGTTTTCTCATTATATACAATGTATCTATAAACTAAATCTAATTTGCATATTAATGTGTTTTTGGGCCAACATGTAATGAAAAAAGAAGTGCAATAATGGGAGTAATAATTGACAAGATTTTCATAATAATATATATAATATTTTATAGAATATTGAAATATAATTTATTTATCTATTCATTTGTTATGTCTCCAAAAATGCGTCATAAACATGCTTTTAGTCCCGGTGTCCTCATGTGAGGACATGTATGAAATCAATGTCCTGTTTAGTAACAGAAAGTCATATTTTGATTTGAAACCCCATAACATTTTCCTGAGATGTTGATTTATGACACATAATTTAAAAATTAGACAGATTTAAATGATAACTACAAAATATTATCATATTTCCATAAGAGTGTCACTAAATTAATTTCAGACATTTTGATGACCAAGGAGAGGGAGTGGTCATGTGAAACATCCAATCATTTGGTATCTCTGAAAAGCCCTGAATGTGCTCTGTACTGGACATCCAGACTTAAAACTGTGGCATGAACAGTCTCAGAGAAATTCACAAAAATGTAATGTCCTCATATGAGGCCGCAGGGTCTCAATTAAAGCACATATGACTGTAATAAGTCATGCAAATCAAAATAGTACATCTTATAGCACCACCACGTGTCAACATTGGGCATTTCTGGTATTAAGGACACGTGCTGTTTTATTTCTTCCTCGGTATCATAAAATAGCATTGCTTGAATAAAATATGCACGAGATTTGAGAATCGAGGATATTTTGGTAATACTTTATTAGGCGAAGCAAAACTAGTTATCATGCACGCATTTTGTGTGGACATCAGTTTCAGTGACGTGATGTTGGCTACATTAAATTTTCTGCGAATAATCAGATTTTGAAGCATTTAAAAAAAACATTCTCACAAAATCATTACGATATAAAGGAGGGATTACATTATTATTATTATTTTGCATCATGTGTAAATGTGATTTACCACCAAAAATGACCATGTTCAGAAGGTCAGAAAACTGGGAATTCAATATAATAATATATAATAATAAAGATATTTTTTGCGAAAAATAGTACGAGTTAAGCAAGGAGTATAGCAAAAATAGAAACCATAACATAATAATCCCAAGCACTCAGATTTTCGCAGCTTTGTGTGCAATAATTTAATAAAGATAGCTCTTTTAAAATAAATAATAAACATTTTCACGCCAAGACGTACAGTGACGTAACTTCCGGTTTGAACGGCGGAGCAGCACAGCAGCGAATCACGGCGGTTGACGCGCGAGATCATGTCCGAAGGGAACCCAGTTTGCGAAAACATCGGACATTGCGGGTAAAAAGTAGGCACAAACATTGTATTATTTCATTACATAAACACGTTATGTCAGGTATATCCGAAGGGGCTTTTTTTCCACGCACCGTCGGCAGGAAACGTCTTGACGTGATAGATGCACCTGCCCAGCGCGAGGACAAGCTTACTTAAGGCTATATTCGAGATAATTCCAAATACAAACGAATATGGAAATAAAACACGAGACATACATTTTCAAAGTCATCTGATGAGCGATGTTTAATGATTTTTTCATCAGAGAAGTCAGCTGAAAAGAAAAGAGTAACGTTATACGGGTCAAACGGTCGTAGCCTGCAGGCCGTGTTGTTTACATCCAAATTAATCCAGTTTCATTTGAGTTACCAAAGTAACTACACTCATTTATTGTGGAATCAACTGCTTAGTTTATTCTAGCCATCATAGGCATCAAAATGCGAATGTTCCATGTACATTTATATGTTTTAAAGTTATAACAATTGCAGTTTCCATTCTGTTTTCTTCTAAAACGGCAAAATGGTATCGAAAGAACTACTGATAATACTCCGTTAAGTTAAAGTCATGAGCTGTCAGATGTAACTTAGTGTGTCGTTGTCAGCTATTAAATAAGAGGATTATGATTAAATGCTAAAGAATATGGATCAGTGTCTGTCTGTTTGTAATGACAGACATCTGGGTTGTCTGTTTGGACCATAAACTTGGATAATATATGTGCAGCACTTTCCAGCAGTTATGAATCTTGAAGTACTTCCGAATCACTGATTTCTCAATGTCTGATTTAGGAAATCGGATATATATTCTGTATATATTTCACAGTTTTATAAGGTGTTTTTGTGAAAAGTTAATACTTTTACGCGAGCATCCATTATATTTATCAAAAGTGACAGTAAAGGCACTTATAATGTTACAAAAGATTGCTGTTTCGAATAAATGCTATTCTAGAAACTTTCAAACTTTCTTTGAATCAGGAAAATAAAAAATTACCAGTTTCCACAAAAATATGAAGCAGCACAACTGTTGTCAACATTGATAATATTAAGAAATGCTTGTTGAGCTGAAACATCACATGAATAAAATAAATTTTAAAATATATTCAAATAGAAAACAGCTGTAATAATATTTTAGGATTTTACTGTTCTTACTGCTTATTTCATGGGGAAACAAGGCCTAGTTTTTCCGAGTTAACCCTGTATGCAAACACACATTTTATATGTATATAATCAGTTTGACTGACAATTATTTTCTGTTTCTATAGGTAACTGTCTTCATGAAGTTTTAATTGTCCAATACTCTTAGCTGTAAACACCGGACAGAGATCCAAGATGCCCATTCCTCCCCATCCCCCTCCTCCCCCCACCCTTAGCCAGGTAAGTACTCTCTCTTTGGCAGGTAACTTTATTGGGAACTGCAAAACCTTACCTCAGAAATATTCACAGCATGCTCAATGCAAACTTCAACTGCTTCTGTGAAAACTTGACCTGAACAAAGAAAGGAACACTCTGTTTATCCACAGGCAAACACAACCCCTCCCAAGCTGAGCCGAGATGAAACGAAGGGCAGAGGGGCATTGCTCTCTGATATCTGCAAAGGGACCAAGCTGAAGAAAGTTGGCGTTGTCAATGATAGGAGTGCACCTTTGATTGAGAGTAAGTGGAGGACACCTGAGAATTGCATGAAATTGATAGGTCAGCAAATGTGGGACATCAATGAATTCTTTTTTATTTGTATTTTTCAGAGCCGAAAGGAAGTGGTGGAGGCGTGTCCATCAGTGGAGGGTCTTCTGCCGTGGTCCAGCCAGTGGGAGGGCTATTTCAGGGTGGTGTCCCAAAATTACGATCTGTAGGAGGTGTGATGATAATTAAAAATGTTGTCTATTAAAGCAGTGGTTCTTAATAGGGCTGTGCGATTAATCGAAATTGTCATAAAATCACAATTTGAGCGTGTAAAGTTTCTAAAGCGCTTTATAGCACGATTTTTCTGCCGCCTCGACCTCCTGCAGTATGCTATCTGAACCAATCAGAATGCAATGTGCCTAGCGCGAGAACAGAACAGACTGGGCATATGCCTAATTAACTCCAGGTTCACACACTGTCTGTGATGCATCTTATTTCCGAGCCCATGTCAATGGATCAGAACGTTCACACTGCATGGCTAGAAATAGAAACGTGCACAGGATGCAGTTTGAGTGAGAGGAGACACGTTTTAAGTGAGCGGACTCTCTCTGGGCAAGAGCAGCGTGTATCTGAGCAAGCACGTTTTTTTTTTTGTCCATAACGCAAAGGATTAGTTAATCCAAAAATGTAATGTCTTAACACCCTCTGTTGTGCTCGATATACTCAAAAAAACTAGACTGAAGTTGACTCAGGTTATTATGCTGTGGGATGTGTTTCCTATATATTGACTTATTTGTGGTGGCATGCCACAATATCAAAACTGACCGCAAACAAATACATTTCCCAAAAGGCTTTGACTTTGTTGAATAAACATGAGCACTGCACGTTTCAAAAAAAAATGTGGCACATGTGTTTTTATATCACAATATGTCTGAAAGAAAACCAACTGTCTTCATAAAATGTCATATTCATTTAATCTTGTATGTTATACCTGATAAAGCAGCGTTTGTGAGCTCAGTGCTGCTTTTTGTACAGCCGTTACCGGGGAAAACTTTATTCCTTTCTATTTTGTGCATGTACAGTAATGGAACCTTTTGTGGAATGGAAAGATACCATGGATCTTAAAGGTTCTTCATCGAACCATAGATGCCAAAAAACAACCTTTACTTTTAAGAATGTGTAGATTTCATACTTTGTTTTTTCAAATATGTTCTTATTCATTCTGTAGTAATTGTTGTCTAAAATATGATTTATATTTGATTATTGTGATTACAGTGTTTCTCAGATATGAACCGGTTGTGTTGCAGATGGTTCAGCAGGCCGGTCTGCATTGCACCCTCCTGGCACTCGTTCTGCTGCACCTCGCCCAGCTGGCAGCCAGGATGACCCCGACAGTCCCTCTCAGCAGGCCTCACCAGAGTCTGGCCGTTCCCAGAGACCGTCCCTGCCTGATCTCTCCCGTTCCCCTGGTGGAGGCAGCAGCCCGTCTACAGGCATGAAGCACAGCTCTTCTGCCCCACCTCCACCACCCCCCATGTCTCGGCGTGGAAATGCTCCTCCTGCTCCATCGCAGAAAGCCACAGCGCCCTTGTACAATCGCGAAAAGCCACTTCCGCCAACTCCAGGGCAGCGAGGACCTTCTGCAGCGCCGGTGCGTGAAAACGCACCACCTCCACCTGTGAAACCACCTCCGTCACCTGCGAACAGCCGCTCGTCTTCATCCTCCTCTTCCTCCCTTGCCCCGCTGCCGCCCCCATACCGTCAGCAGTCAGGGGTTTCCAATGGCCCCTCCAGTCCTGTGAATGAAGATGCCCCCCAACTGCCCCAGAGACACAACTCACTCAGCAAGAAGCCTTCAGCAAGTGGACACACACCGACACGTGGACATGCGCCGCCTCCACCACCATCACCCACCCCGCAGGCTGCCAGACCCCCTCCTCCAGCACGAGAGCCCCCGGGACGAGGAGCAGGTGAGCTCTATTGTCTGTGACATTTATCTAATTTACTTTTTTTTTTTAACTACACTACTCTCGGAAATACAGAAGTAAAAACATAAATGTTATGAAATATTATTACAACTTAAATGGAGCAGCATTTCAACAGAACAGCATTTATTTGAAGTATAAATCTTTTGTAGCACTATAAATGCCTTTACTTTTGTTTGATTTAATGCAACTTTGTGGAGTAAAAGTATTTATATATATATATATATATATATATATATACACACACACACACACACACAGGGCTTGACATTAATGCTTGTCTGGGACAAGTGGATTTTGTAAAGGGGCAAGTGAAAGAGAATTTTACTTGCCCGACCGGACAAGTAACCTGATCAAAATTTGAAAAACAAACAATAACTCGGGCTGCACCTAAACTTTGGTGAGAATGATTCTGATTATTACTTTCAGTGTAAACAGTGACTAATAACGGATATCGTATTAACAGAATCAAGGTCACCTCAGTTCAGACTCCGGAGAATTATACATTTTTGAACGAGTCAATGATTCAGTGAGCCATTTATAAAAATGGTTACTCGCTTCATTTATTGAATGAATCAGCCGTTTAAATGATCGGTTGAATCAATGTTTCTCTCATTAAGACAGTGACTCGCCACAACCTACTGGTAGTTTCATTTCATATGTTAGAGTATCATTGCATTTTTCCAACATTTCATATTTGTATGTCAATAACGTAAAACATTAATCTAATAACAATATGTGACGAGTGGGGCGGGGCCGAGAGCCGTGGGACACCTGCGACACTCACCGGTCTCTCGCTCCATTTGAATAGTAACAACCATATAGTGTCTTCTTATTCTAACGTAATATATTGATCACACGTAAATGAAGACATGTACATTTAATCGGTTTAGGAAAATATTGTCATTCATAGACTTAAAAAGTGTAACCGCAATCAATTTAAGGCAAATATCAAAAAGTAAAAAAGTGATACCTGATAGAGCACTGATGAGACTGCTTCAGAACAAATTATTCTGTTTCTCAATATGTGTTGCATCTTGCATCCTTGTGTTCTCGCTATACATCATCATTAACCGTCGAAGTTCAATTCCAGTTCTCAAGAATGCAAGTACAGAGGACGCATGGAAGTGCCTGGATGTGTTCTTGATATCAAGGATGCATCGAGTGCAGACTTGAGAGAATCCAGCCGTTAGAAATCACAGAAGACGCTGCGGGCGGCCGGTGTACAGAAACCTGCAAGCTTTAAACTCGCTCTCAAAAATACTTGATGGCTCATTAAAGTAAACATTTATTGTTTTGTTTTTACTTAATTTGAATAAAGTTATAAGACTCAGAGAAAGTAGTTTTCTTTATTGGCATATTAAACTTAATCTTAACATAGTCATAGTTAAACATATAATGTTGTAAAATAAAACATTATACAATTATATGGCATGTAAATATTATTTATAGTAGTTTGAATTGTTTTAATAGGTTATGACATTTGTTTATGTTTATGGTTCATTGGCTGCTGCTTATGCTGTGATTATGTGTTCAGTTAAGCAAGTCTCAATACTCATACAGGTGTGTTCTGTGTTCTCACGTCCTTCCGAGAAAGCTCCACGAGAACACAAGTCTGTTCTTTGCATTCTTGGAATTGGAAAAACAGCCAATATTTACTATTTAACTAATGTTTAACAGACAAGTAGAATTTTGAGGCTTCTGTTTTTCATACATCTGTCATTGTAATCACATCTCTTCGTTTCATTACAGGACACCACAAAATCACCCTTTTATTCTGAGTCATGATCATATTTGTGTGAGGAATAGTTCGAAATGTATGCCTTTATTCACATAACTTCATCTTAACATCAAAAAAGTTGGATGGGGCATGTCAACCCCAGATTAAACCTCACTCAGAGCTGTCATATGGAGTTGAACCGTTGTACATGAGAAATATAATTTTAAATGATTTGTCTATTGATGTTTGTCTTTCAGTTATTTGCTGGTTGTTTCAACATAAATTTATCTTTCTTTTTATAGCTCCTCCAGTTCCTGGACAGCCGTCACGAAATGGTCGGGATGCTCCTCCGCCGCCTCCACCTCCTCACCGGACTCATGGCACTAGCTCTGATGTCCCAAGCCGAGGCAAGCCCCCTCCTCCCCCCTCCCGCACACCAGCCGGACCCCCGCCCCCTCCCCCGCCCATCCGCAATGGACACACTTCCATTTCCCGTTCCTTTGTAGGTGAGTCCCTCAAGCTCACTCTCACCCTGCACCTGTCCTCACATCCTCATTTCATCATCCTTCGTTCATATAGAGAGGGTGATGTTTTCTCCAAATTTAAAAGTTGGCTCTGCATTCATCTCATAGGAAAAGAGATGGTTTTGTCATATGAATTACAGAAACACACTCGGAGTGGCCTGTCTTGATTCTTGGGCCCTGGTATTGTGCAAAATAATCCAACATCTGTTAAACCTGTTATAAATCTAAAAAATATTCAGATTAATTTTCGTATAAATACAAGTTACTCATTTAATGAGTTCACAGGCATCTGCAGTTGCAGCTGTTACTGAGTCACTGCATATTTAGTGTATGATGATGCTAACAAGATAATTGTTCTAAATAATTTGACTTAATGGATTTTTAGACAATCTAGTGGCATTATTAGGCATGTACTCACCCTTTCTAAGATCATCAATAATGTTATTATGTGGTGTTGCAAAATATTGGCATTTTATACATTTTAAAAGCATTTGGCAGACATTCTTATCCAGAGTAAAAACGGCTGTATTGTGAACTTATTTTAATTTAAACCTTGAGTGTCAAATGATCCTTCAGAAATCATTCTAATATGCCGATTTGCTGCTCAAGAAACATTTATTATCAATGTTGAAAACAGTCATGCTGTTTAATATTTTTTGTGGAAACCGATAGATTTAGCTCAGAATTCAGTTCAAACATCATGATAAATGTCTTCGCTGTCACTTTTGATCAATGTAACTTGTCCTTGCTAAATAAAAGTATTTTTTATTTGTCTCTTCCATCAGATGATTTTGAGTCCAAGTATTCTTTTCATCCTCTGGATGACTTCCCTCCTCCAGAAGAGTATAGACACTTCACTAAGATATACCCAAGCAAAGCTAACAGAGGTAAGTCCCAAGAAATTAACATGTCAGTCTAGCAGTTTTGTTCAGAAAAACCACAAGGTTCAACAAATACATGTAATGCATCTCACAGTGAGCACAAAGCCTCCTTTGATCACTCGTATGCTTTCATGAGCTTGTGTAAAGACAGAACTGCTGCATGCTTTTCATCTTCAGTAGGTTTTAGGGGTGTGAAAATTAATCAATGCATCGCCATGCATACATGGACGCTTCTTCATCAAGGCAATAATAGACCACAATCAATTCTAGCCTGTTGACATAATTCGTATACACGCTTGTCACGCGACTATTAAATATACACTCCAGTTTTAAATCTCTGCTTGGCATTTTCCCTGCTTAAATAGACCTTTGCATGTGGCTTCATTGCACAGAATATCCACAGAATTATACACGCTTCCTTTAAGTCTTTTACTTTAGATATGCTTTAATTTCTGCCTTTTGGAATGCAGTAGGTATTAGATGCTCGACGCTTCGTGTTTGTTTGTCCTGAAGCTTGTGCCTGCATTTAAATGCACTTGCATCTCTGAATACTTTTATGATTCGAAAATAGTGTGTAAACAGTCAGTTATGTATTCAGAACAATACAAAACAACTGATATGTGGAAACGGATCTGTGCATTAGTGTGAATGTAGTCTATTAAAGCTGCCACTGTCTATGAACATTAATGCTAAGGAAAAAAAGAAAAACCCATTACTATGTGTGTCTGTAAAATGTTGTATTCTTAAAGCACTGTTATACTGAAAGTGCTTTTTGTTTATCCCTTGTAATCGTCTTTTCTCCCCTTTATATTTGCTTGTATGTTTCAAAACTATATTTACTTTGTCTAATTGTTAACAATAATTAATTAATTACTAATATTTAATTTAACGTAATTATTTTAAAAAGTAGCCTGCTTATATAATTTAACAAAAATGCACAAAATTACTTTGATATAACCGTGATATTGAATTGAATCGTTGACATGATAATTGTGAAACCAGTGCCGATTCACACCCCTAGTAGCTTTATCACACACCTCTGCTGAATGCTTTTGTCTGATGGCTATGATTTGGTTTTGGTACCATATCAAGAGTGGTTTCTGTTCTTGGACTCATACGTGTCTCTGTTTGTTTGACAGTAATGAGAGGAGCCCCTCCTTTGCCGCCTGTTGGGAGGTAAACACTGTGACCAGTCGCTCGGACTGCATCAGCGACGAGGGTTCTTCACACAGACCCATGCGCTCATAAACAGACAATCTCACATGCACATCTAAAGACACAAAGCCTGCACCTTATTAACAGCCATTCGCCCATCGGATAACATTCCTCTACATTCAAGCAAGCTCCATTGTATCACCTTAGTCTGGTGCAGAAGGTTGTCTTCGCTCAGAAAAGAGTGAGATAAAGGAAAGTATTGCATTCCATCATCAATAACGGTTAACTATATTTAATTATTTTCCCTTTTGGTTGGATGTGCACTGAGAACTAGACGTGGCTGTCAGAGCCTGTATGTAGGTAAAGCTCAGCACTTGAGATGGAAAGCGGAAAGCATGTCCCTGGAAAATGTCTTAACTACTATGTCAGGCAACATGTTCAGTGTTTTGTTGTTTGTTTTTCCTCTTATCCGCTACCCCATGTTATGCACTGTGAATAATCACTCAGAGCGGAAAGCGTCTGAGTGTGAGCTGAACTGTAAAAAACTGTTTGATTAAGATGTTTTTGTCTTTTGTCCTGGTTGTGCCCCTTTCAGGGGATAGCAATTATCTTTAAGTTCTCTCAGGGGGTTTGTTGGACTTCATTACCCTACAGTAAGTTTGTGAACGAAAGGTCCAAAAGTGCCAACAGATGCTCTGCCATTAATAAATCAGCTCCTTCAGTCACAGGGGCGCCCCCAAGGGGTGGCCACGGCTAGGATGATTTGCAGTGGGTACTATTAATTTAAATGCAGAACGTAAATTCACAATAGTTTAAGTGAAAAAAATGCAGCCACCTAAAAAGATTGCAAATTGGCGCCACCAGAGTAGCTGCCCTTCCCATCCAAACAAAACACAGAGTGTGCGCTTACATTAGGTGATGGTCTAGACTAGTGACTAGATAGTGTTTCGTTCCTGAATAAATCAACCATTTAAATGATTCGGTTAAATCGCAATGACTCACTTATTATCAGGTATTCGGTGCCACCTACTGGAGGTTTTAATTTCTCATTTAAGGTACCTTTTCATTTTTTTTATAATTTCAGACATCAGTTTTCAATGTTTTATGTTTAAAATATCAGAACGTTATTTATTCATTTGTAACTGCAGGTTAAAGTATTCCGTGTCCCACAGAGCTGCATTAAACAGTGTGAAAACATCTAAATGGCACTTAAGATGCAGCTTCTGTTTCCTCTGCATTGCAAAGATACATTTTGTTGATACTGATTGCATTTGTTTGGTAACTGCCAAAATGCAAGTATCTGACATAAAAGATGCTGCACACTTTTAGGAAAAAATAAGGTAAAACTAAAAAAAAATAGGAGTCAGCTGTCAATACAATTAGAAATAAGATATCAGCACAATAACACACTCAGAAAAATGTCGTCTAATTATTATTATCGATAAAATCCCAGAAATCTCAGAGAGATCTTTTCATATATATATATATATATATATATATATATATATATATATATATATATTGCAAACCCTTATTTTTTTTCTTTATTTTGATGTGCCACCCCAAGATTTACTGTGGCCTCCTTTGGCCACCCCTATTAACATTTTCTGGGGGCGCCACTGTTCAGTCGTAACACATCCTCCTTTGGGAAACTGGTAGGTCGATTGCCTTTTATCATTTATTTTAAAGATGAACCATGATTTTTTTTTTTTTTTTTTAGATGATTTTTTTCAAGTTCGGAGTTGTTGTCCTGCAATAATCGTCGTACTTTGTGGCGCATTGTTAATGCTGGCTTTTCCCGTTACAGAATGGCATGGCTATGCTGCTTGCCTTGTTTGTGATCTGGTTGATCTGTTTGTGATCTGGGTTCTGGAACGGTTGTCTTATACTATATAATATTGCTGCATGAATATGGTAACTAGTCATTTAATTATCAGTCATGTTCATCTAGTGATGTTTGCAGTCAGTCTAGCCATATAAGCTGGCACTGATAACAGTTTATCCACAGCTTGTTCAGTGTCATATTGTTCGATCTTCCTGTTTCTACGTTTGTTTATTTTCCAGAGAATAGACTGCATTTCAGATCTGCAGAAGAACTAAATTATTCACAAATGGAGTGTAGATTAGATGGACAGGTGTGAACTTTTTTTTCCCCTCTTTGTTGTTCTGCCTTACATTTACTGATTAACATGTCGGTATGGGATTTGTAATGAAAACAAAAAAAGTTGTATTTACAAGTACATAGATATGGTAGTGATAGTTATTAATCTATTTTTAAGTTGTAAAAAGCTTGTAATATAGTAATTAATTTCAGGCAAACATAGGATTCAAATAAAGTCTTTTGACTAATTACTTGATGAAATGTCCTTGCACATGAAAATGGCTGAGGACGTTTTGTTAGACTAATACTTGTCTTTAATCGCCTTCTGTCTACTACTGCAGGTGTCAGTGAACATGTCTTTAGAGGAGCATAACTTACTCACATTGAGAGAGAGGACTGTCATTGTCACCATTCCATGCTTGACTAAAGCCCACACCTGTTGAAATAAAGCTGAGGAAAAAAACATGGCCTAAGAATGTCTGTGTTATTTGTCAGAAGCAGACTTTGACGTAATAGAAATTTTGCCAATCTAAAAACTAGATAAAAAAAAAACTGTGTTTAACTATGTAAATGATCCAGGAAATCTCAAACCTGGTTGCGCCTCCGACAGATTCATCATCTGCTGTCAACCTGTATGTTTGGGTGAGAGAAATGAAAAGTTTGGTAAATTACTAAACATCCCTGCTGGGAAAAAAAAGGTTTTAATGGGAATTGTATTGGATTTAAATTGAAACTGTAATGGTCTCTGTTGGTTGTTGCCTTCTATTGGTGGTTAAAACTAAGTCCTAATGGGATATGGCCCAAAACATAAAACTGGTAATAATTTTGAATAAGTTAAACATTGATAGTTTGTAATGGTATTTATTTACAACAGGAACCTTGCGCTTGATTGATACCAATTGAGCTACAGGAACACTAGTGAAGAAAAAACCTACAACAATTAATAAATGCGCACCTTATTTTCTTTGAATGTGCGATACAGAGTCATCAGCCGCTAAATAACTAAGAATAATAATGCAGTAAACAAAAATACAAATAAATGTGGTTGCTACATTAAAATTTGATATCAAATACTAGTTTGCAGTATTAAGCGGCATAACGAAATGTTTTGTATATCTAAAATAACTAAAGTGCACGACATCTCACAGTTGCAATTGGCTGTTCCTGCCATTTGTAACAAATAAGATAGGCTAGGCTGTCAGAGCCTTTGAGAGACACCTCAGAGCACAGTCGCATACACTCACACAGAGAGTGAAGCTCTGAATAGATTTCAACAAATCCAACACATCCCACATTACACATGACACATTAAAATAGCACATCCTTGTGGTGCGAATGACATAGAAGAGCATACAATATATGGTGATATGGAGAGACACAGAGGAGACCGTTTGCTTTGCATACAAAAAGTATTGCACATCTGATGGGAGATGGAGTATTCTGACGATGACTTTCATACCTTTTCTGGACCTTGACACTGTTATTTACTTGGCAGTCTATGGGACGGTCTCAAGCCTCCAGGTTTTCTTCAAAAATATCTTATATATTGTTTCCGAAGATGAACAAGGCTTTTACGGGTTTGGAACAACATGGGGTTAAGTGATTAATGACAATTTTAATTTTGGGGTGGAGTCAGTGGCGTAGCGGACGGGCCCGCAGGGCACGCACTGCGGGGTGCCCCCAAAAAATTGACTCGAATAAATAATTAAAGCGTTTTTATAACGTGAACGTATAGGACTTTTATTTTGGTAGTAATTGCAGCCTACCGTGTTTGGCGATTATGACCATATCTGTTGTGCTTGTTATCCAATCACGATTAAGAATTTCCGCAACTGTTTAGAGAGTGAAGCTTATGAGCGCAAAATGAGTAAAAGAAAATGTCAGCGGAGCTCAAAAACGACTAACCAACACCGAAAAGAGCAATTCAATGCAAAACTACCGAAAATTTCATCCATATTTCTTCCAATTCCGCTTCTTACGTCCAAGTGAACTCGTACACGCAACTGATGATGAGTTGCGTGCTTGTGCCGAAACATTTGCAGTGACTTACAACGATGATATTTCCTCAGAATTTCCATCACAGTTGCTTTCGTTTCGAAGTGCCCTACGTTCTGAGATAAAAAAAAACTTGAAATGGGTTCAATTAAAGATCTGGCAGAGCTGCTGATTCTGAAGCATACATCTATTTATTCTACGAAGTGTCACGGATGTGGCTACAGCTCTGAAGCTTTTTTTTAACCGTCCCCGTCACAGTGGCAAGTGGCGAGAGATCTTTTTCTAAACTAAAACTAATAAAAACCTGCATGAAAAGCACAATGAGCCAGGACAGACTTTCTGAACTTGCGATACTCAGCATTGAAAGCCAGCACGCGCGTCAGATGGACATAACAGACATTGTCAAGGACTTTGCGCAAAAAAATGCTAGGAGAAAGGGGCGCTTTGGAGGATTTTAGAGGTAATATATATTACCTTTATTGAATGTTAAACGTCATGAATCTTTGTTGTATACTGCAGATAGAAAAAATATTTTGACGTCATGTGCATTTTAACAAGTTAATGTAATTGCTGTTTTATTGTTGGTGTTTCTTTTATTCTTTTTTTTTTGTGAAAAGTTCTTAATAAATAAATACGAAATAATTACATACTATTAAATTACACAGTACTAATTCACGATTTTAAATGAAAAGGTGAATACCCCATCTAATTATGCGGTGAGGGGCCCCGCCTCCACTCTTGCGGGTGGGCCAACGCAGTTTGCGCTACGCCACTGGGTGGAGTATCCCTTAAATGTTTACGGTTCCGATGTAAGTGCATTATTGTCAAGAACCTTTTTTATTTTCTGCAGACTGCAGGATAAACTGAAATTATTATTATTATTTTGTTGTAATTTACATTATACCACAGATGAAGAATCAATAGAGTGTAAATTGTTTTATAAGTTCACCTGTCAATCATCCGCTTCAACAGGGGATTTAAACATATGATTTGATTTGACGATACAGACACTGACAACATCATTATTAACAGTGGCGACATTTGAGTCAGGTAGTCAAGAAAATTATATATAGAGAGAGAGAGAGGGAATGCTGCAAAAATATGTGCATGTCATTACCGAAACTTTAGAGGGTGTAGCCTATGTGTCCGAAAAACTAAAGTTTCATACAAATTCTTAATGGATTATATCCTAGAAAGTGCACAAAGCGTGCTCCCTTTATCACTAAAAAGTGTTACTCATCTTCGTTCATCGCGATATCACAAAGTCCCGTTATTATAAATTAAGCTCTCTAAACTAAACAATTAATCTTTTATTTACATTGTGTCTGCATTTAGTCATGAGATGATTCACGAGCTTGCTAAACTGCACTTAAAAACTGAGGCGATTTCAGCGTGAGTGAATCCTGACAAAAATGTTTTTGATTGGCCATTGTTTTTAAGAAATCAACAGATATGTCTGTAATTGTTACAATGCTCAACTCTGAAAAACACATTGAGAGTAGCGCTTGGCTAAGCGCTTCAATTGCAGTGGGGCCAACATCAGGGATTCCATGACTAACAATTTGGAGGGGAAATTTATTTATTTTTGTTAAATGGCTGAAATTAGGTCTGTGGTTAAAACAAACTTCAGATATTTTCACATCTTATTGACTGTATACATGAAAACTGTTGTTTAGAACTATTGTTGGAGTTATTACTGTAGATCATTATTGATGTATATATTTTGGCCCAATCCCAATTCTACCCCTTAGCCCTTCCCTTTCCCTGTCTCGATTCTCTTTTGGTTGGAGGGGTAGGGGTAAGGGGAAGGGCCAGATAGCCCTTCAAACGAAGATTTTTCGAGACCACACTTCAAATGAAGGGCTATGATTTATCTCGGCAACATGGCTGCTTCAGCGAACAAAAAGACACATAAATGTAAGCTTTTTGGCATAAATATAGATTTTAACGAAAAAGTAATAATTTGTTTTACAAATTACACTCAACGGTCATGTTACTCAAAGAAATGTTTGCAAAAAAAATCACTAATATTTGCTAACGTCATATCATAACAGACTGCATGATAGTGCCACAGCATGTCTGATCGGGGCGATAACTGCCGTAGACATTGATGGGGGCTAATCCTCCCTATAATTAGAAATCGCTAAACCGTTTTCTAAAATATTGCCTATTCGAGAGAGAGAGAGAGAGAGAGAGAGAGAGAAATGGAAGTTGCGTGTATTCGCGTCTGTGCGTTTATCTTTTTAGAGTGAGTTTATTTAAAAACAGCGATTGTATCCTCTCGTCGCTGGAAAATATAATGTAGCGATTCTGTATTTTAGAGTTGTGACGTTCGTGAACGAACCGATTCTTTTGAACGGCTCATAAACATGAACGATGGGAGCCGATTCGCGGCTGGAGGGGAGCCGTTCTTTCTGTCGTTCTTTTTTCCTATGCGTGTTTCACACAGATGCACACAAATGAGCTCCCCCGCGAGACAGAACAGTTATGGGGGAGGGGCGCACCCAGCGCAGGCAAACCCTTTATAGCGTGATGATATTAGTTATTAGTTGTGCATGTTCATTGCAGCCCACTTTGTTATTGTTCATTGACTTGAAGGGGCTGATGTCCTATTTGCAAAGTTTACAGTAGTAATAGTATGTAGTATGTAGACATTTCCATTTTATTCTAATTTTATCTACTTGAAATATTTTTTGTTTTCTATCAAAATGTTCTTGTGTGATAACAATGTTCTTGTGTGGAAGTGTTTGTAGTAAAAGCTGTTTTGCACAGAAATTAATTGCAGCTGGCTTTGTTTTTGATGTTTATTTGAGTAGGTATTGTATGAATAACATTAGTCAATGTAGCTTTACACACACACAAACACACACACTTTGTACTAAAGGTAAATCCAAAATAGTGATGTCACTGTCTAAGCAGAGGGATTTGTGCAACCCTATGGAATATAGTCCACACATGACAAATGAGGTATTAATCAATATTTCAGAATAATTCAAACTCAGATATTGGTGTGTGATATCTGAGTTTTAATTATTTGACTACAAATCTCACCTCATCATTCCTCCCAGTGATTATTTCCAGGATAAACTGAGATGCCCCAAGCTGGCTTCTTAAAACTGACTAAATATTTAAAAAGAGCCTTTCAAAAGAACGGCTCTTTGAAAGGAATGGATCGCGAAGATCCGGATCCCCTCAAAGAGCCATAAATCCCATCACTACTGTATTTAATAAAAGTCGTGGGGCGTTGTTGACAAGTTTATTTTCTCCTGGATGTGTGAGCTGCGCGATTTCTGATGTGTGTGTGTGTGTTTGTGTGTGTCAGTAAGCAGCTCATTAATACAGAACAATAAATAAAGGCTCTAATGCACACCAGCACACCAGTATATGTGTATTGTAAGAGCTAGACGACGAATGATGGCATGTGACATCATGGTAGTGGTGTCCAAATTCTTAGGGGAATATTTTTTTCCCCTACCCCTTGACACTCTGTTTCAAGCGACAAGGGGAAGGGGTATAAAATAGAATTGGGATTGAGCCTTTGTTTGTATACTTTGTTGATGTGGTTGTATGGATCATTGGATGATTTATAAATGTGTTTGCTTTATTTTGTTATAGACATGGCACTGAAGAAGGGTTAATAACGTTTTGCACGATTTCGGATTTCTTTTTAAACTTTTGTCTTCGGTGTCAAGATGGCACCACGTTAACAGCAACTTTATCGAAAAGACGAAAAGACGAGGTTTGAGAAGTAGAAGGTGGGGCAACAGTTAAAACATTTCAAAGTTACATTCAGGCAAATAGATATAAATAGACAATTTTCGGTCAAATAATTATGGTTTAGACCTATAACAAAACCCAGTGTTAAAGCAGAGCGCAAACAATTATATCTGGAACATTAGAATACTGTAGAATCTATCCAATATCCGGTCACTTCCACGTATTCATTACGGGGATAAAGAACACAATGTTTTTTTAGGGATCACCTGCATTTATGTCCAATAACAATATAACACGATATAAGAAAAATCAGAGATGGTTTAAGTTTTTTTTTTCTTTTGTTTAAAAAAAAAAAACAAATTTGATAAAATATAATTAGAATAGACAGTGCTAGAGTTCAAGGGTCAAATAAAGATGAAAGATGTGTTTTTAGATGTTTCTTGAAGATGCATGTACTGCATGTAAAATATATTTTGCTTTGCAATATAAACATTTTAAAGGTAACAATGTAATTAAAAAGGCAATGTTTGACATACTGCAATAATGTTTGTAATTGTATTTTACCTGACAATTACTGTATCAGTTAAATATATTACACACTTTCATTGTACCGAACTTATAGAATAGAAAACCTTTATTAAACAGCTGTACTTTGAAATTTAAGATCTAGTAGAAATAGACACTTACAAACAGTTCTAATGCACATGTAAACAAATATGCACAGAACTACGAAGTTACATAATTACATTATTTTTACAGTTACACTGCAATCTGTACAAATAAAACTAATTTATTCCTTGTGCTATGTCTAATTCTTAGCATCAGCTAATCTACTGCTTCATGTCATTCTTCAGTTATCAATTACTGATGTAGTATCAGGGTTGAAGTGAATATACGCTCAGTAGGCCTACTGTAAATCCATGGCTTTATCAGATCTCGTCTGAATTGGCGACAAGTGAGCAGATGACTCACCCTCATGTTGTTCCAAACCCGTATGACCTTCGTTTATCTTTGGAACACAGGTTAAGAAATTTTAGATTTAGTCAGAGAGCTTTCTGTCCCTCCATTGAAAACCTATGTAGGGTATACTGTCCATGTCCAGAAAGGTAAGAAAAACATCATCAAAGTAGTCCATGTGACATCAGAGGGTCAGTTAGAATTTTTTGAATCATCGAAAATACATTGTGGTCCAAAAATAACAAAAATGACGACTTTATTCAGCATTGTCTTCTCTTCCGGATTTGTTGTGAGCACGTTCAAGTTTAGTGATATCTGGTTCGCGAACGAATCATTCGATGTAACCGGATCTTTTTGAAACAGTTCACCAAATCGAACTGAATCATTTTAAACGGTTCGCGTCTCTAATACGCATTAATCCATAAATGACTTAAGCTGTTAACTTTTTTAATGTGGCTGACACTCCCTCTGAGTTCAAACAAACCAATATCCCGGAGTAATGCATGCACTCAAACAGTACACTGACTGAACTGCTGTGAAGAGAGAACTGAAGATGAACACCGAGCCGAGCCAGATAATGACTCGTATATTATATTATACTATATTTTGAGCACTTTTTTAGATTAAATTTAAATAATTCTGTTTACTGTGATAAAAGCATGAGTAATTAATCGCAACAGGAAAATTTGATACCGGCATCTACATGTAATATTTGGCATATTTGTTTTTGCAGTAGTTTTGGGGGGTTATTTTTCCTGTAAAGATATCGAGATATATATCGTATATCGAGATATAGCAAAATATATCGAGATATATTTTTTGCTCCATATCGCCCAGCCCTAGAGAATGGGTAACACATTTGTATCTGGATACTCCAGATCGGTTGTGGGTAGGGTTTCCACCTGTCCCTTAAAATACGGAATTGTCCCGTATATTTAAAGGTTATTAAAATTATGCGTCCTGTATCAAAGCAATATGTAGCCTATATGTCCATATTTAAAAAAAGAACAACACATATTTGAATTTAAAAAAAAAAAAGTATTTTGCACCGTTTATAATACTAATCGCAATTCTAATGAAATCAGTTTCATAAGAAGTAGCTATCAGAGAAGCTAATTTGCGCGTGATTGTATTTTGGCGCATATGTCTCCAGAACGCGCGCTGATAAGGCTCTTTCACGCAACGCAGAATGCATTAAACCTGCATGGTTTAAAACAGATCTAGAGCTCACACCTGTCCTTTGCACACAAGACTCTCCAGATGTAGAGCTGAATGGGAAAGTTATCAATGGGTCTGTCCTAATGATGAAGGCACAGACTGTCTGACTTAAAGAGATAGTTCACCCAAAAATGTTATCAACGTTTACACACACAAACATGTAATCAGTTATTTCTTCTGTAAACATGGAAGATACTGTGAAGAATGTGGGTAACCAAACAGTTTCTGGTCCCCAATTACATTTTTTTTCTACTGTGGAAGTTACTAAGGACCAGAAACTGTTTAGTTACCCACATTCTTCAAGATTTCCTCTTTTGTGTTCAGCAGAAGAAAGGGCCGGTTGTGAATGGGTGTCCCTTATTTTGCCTTGCTTAAGGTGTAAATGCTAGTCGTGGGCCCCATGTCTCACCTGGTTGAGCTCTAGCAGAGGGATGGAGAAGGCTGTCTGGGGCTTGTCGATTGTTGCTGGCCAGAGCCCAGGTTTCTGGTTCACACGCACACATGTTGACTGTAACGGTGCAGAGCCGTCCTGCCAAATATAAAGAGGAAAATAACATTAAAACATAACCTACTACTACTATAGAGACTACCATATCAGTATAAATTTAATTAAATTAAATTTATGCATTTAGCAGACGCTTTTATCCAAAACGACTTACAGTGGATTCAGGCTAGATTTTACCTATCATGATAGTATATAAAGTATACATTTAGTTTTTATAGGATAGACTAAATCACTTGAGTGTGTCACATATAACTTAATGTTTGTAATTATTGGAATCAACAAACAACTTTTTTTTTTTTTAATTGTATCACAAATTTGATTAATTCCTTAAAGGAAATCATTACTCCACATGTAATAGGATTGAATTCCTTAACCTGTCAATAAAATTAAATACATTAAGATTTTGTATCAGATAAAATGACAAACCTGTGCTGACAATGACCTTCATGTCCTATGTGTACACAGCATGGGTGCCATGGCCTTCAGGTAAATATAAGAATAACCCCAGGGAGGATGGCTCATAGTAAACATTCTGTAAGAAAGATGGATAGCTCTAATGTTTTTAAAACAACAAACTTGTGACACTAACAGTTGATACTGCATAGTGCTAAAACAATTTGAAGTATCTAATGAATCTGTTGAAATTACTGTGAGTTTGCTGTCTGTATGCAAGTATAGCAATAGCAATGTAAGACTGTATGCTATTGTTCTTACATTCCACTTTTCAGGAAGATGCAGGGAATTTCTGTGAGTCCTCTTCAGGCAAACCTCACAAAACACTGCAGTGGAGCTGCACTCAATGCACCTATAATCAGCATGTTCTCGGCAGACAACATACTGGGTTGTGATTGGTGCTGAACATTTAAACGACACCTTAAGCATGTCATCCTTGACTGCATCCCAGACATGAAGCACCCTCTTCTTTTCCTTACTGTATGCACTCTCAGAACAGCTTGGTGTCACATCATCAGGTTCAGCCAGTTGAGATGTAAACAGTTTGTGGTCCCCAATGACTCTGATAAAAATATTTTTCTACTGTGGAAGTAGCTAAGGACCAGAAACTGTTTAGCTACCCACATTCTACAAGATTTCCTATTTTGTGTTCAGCAGAAGAAAGCGCGGGTTGTGAATGGGTGTCCCTTATTTTGCCTTGCTTAAGGTGTAAATGCTAGTCGTTGGACCCATGTCTCACCTGGCTGACCATTTGACGCCAACTGAAGCCAAAGTTGCCTGGAAACATTGCCCAAGATAAGCAAAACTGGAAGAACGCATCGCGAGAGTAGATGCAGGAAAGAAAAGTGACAAGGAGTAATCATTTTAAATCACAATGTCTGTTTCCTCTTAGAACCTTAATTAAATTAAAATATGTGCAAGTAAATGCTGTAAATTTACAGTTACGATATAAAACATATAGGCTATGGAAAATAAGATTCAAATATAATTTTCAAACTATTCATGTAATTTGGCGCGAATTAGGTCTACCCTTGCTGTCATTTTAAATTTAAAAAGTAGTTTAAATAGCTTGCATCCAGTGTGAACAAATAAGAAAAATCCAATTAAATTTAGGCAAATTGTACCTTACTGATGATACACGGGGCAACTTTTTTGAGCAGCGTTGCTTGGGTACTTTCCCACTGAGAATGGGTAACGCATTTCTAACTGGATACTCCAGATCGGTTGTGGGTAGGGTTGCCACCTGTCCCTTAAAATACTGAATTGTCCCGTATATTTAAAGGTGCGTTATGCATTATGCGTTCTGTATCAATTCTAATGAAATCAGTTTCATAAGAAGTAGCTATCAGAGAAGCTAATTTGCGCGTGATTGTATTTTGGCGCATTTGTCTCCAGAACGCGCGCTGATAAGGCTCTTTCACGCAACGCAGAATGCATTAAACCTGCATGGTTTAAAACAGATCTAGAGCTCACACCTGTCCTTTGCACACAAGACTCTCCAGATGTAGAGCTGAATGGGAAAGTTATCAATGGGTCTGTCCTAATGATGAAGGCACAGACTGTCTGACTTAAAGAGATAGTTCACCCAAAAATGTTATCATCGTTTACACACAAGTTGTTACGAACCTGTAATCAATTATTTCTTATGTAAACATGGAAGATACTTTGAAGAATGTGGGTAACCAAACAGTTTCTGTCCCCAATGACTCTGATAATATATTTTTTCCTACTGTGGAAGTTGCTAAGGACCAGAAACTGTTTAGCTACCCACATTCTTCAAGATTTCCTGGCAACATTGCCCAAGATAAGCAAAACTGAAAGAACCGCATCGCGAGAGTAGATGCAGGAAAGAAAAGTGACAAGGAGTAATCATTTTAAATCTCAATGCCTGTTTCCTCTTAGAACCTTAATTAAATTAAAATATGAATATTAAAGAATATTCTTTAATAAAGTATATTAAACATAGCCCCTTCATTTAACATAATATGCATAGGAAGATCTTGCAAATATTTTGTATGTAAGCTATACAAACATTTATATTTCCTTAGACTTACACTTTAAGGTGAAATTTTTCCAGTATATTTATATATTTAAGTACTGCAGGTAATTAGTGCTCATAGGCTTAGGGTTTGGTTTAGGATTAGTTAAACATAATTTACTGTTATTACAGTAATAACAATATTTAACAAGGACTCTGTAAAATAAAATGTTATTGAGTACCGTATTTTCCGGACTATAAGTCGCACTTTTTTTCATAGTTTGGCTGGTCCTGCGACTTATAGTCAGGTGCGACTTATTTATCAAAATTAATTTGACATGAACCAAGAGAAATTAACTAAGAGAAAACATTACCGTCTACAGCCGCCAGAGGGCAGGCTGTAGAAGAAGGCGCTGAAGACATAGAGCGCCCTCTCGCAGCTGTAGACGGTAATGTTTTCTCTTGGTTCTTGGGTCTAAATAAATGCGACTTATAGTCCAGTGCGACTTATATGTTTTTTCCTCATCATGACGTATTTTTGGACTGATGCGAATTATACTCAGGTGCGACTTATAGTCCGAAAAATATGGTATTTTTCAATACAACTCAAGATAATCATTTATATATTTTAAAGCCCATTTTATAATATGTGTGTATTTGTAGCAATAGCCAACAATGCATTGTATGGGTCAAAATTATAAATTTTTCTTTTATGCCAAAAATGTCCTACCATAAATGTATCAAAACTGAATGTTTGATTAATAATATGCATTGCTAAGGACTCTATTTGGACAACTTTAAAGGCGATTTTCTCAACATTTGGAATTTTTTTGCACCAGCAAATTCCAGATTTTCAAATAGTTATATCTCGGCCAAATATTGTCCTATCTTAACAAACCAATAGAAAGCTTAGTTATTCAAAAAAATGACCATTATGACTGGTTTTGTTGTTCAGGGTCACATATTTTAAGCCAGATATTGATCCATTTTACCTCTTTTTCTCTACATTAGTGATGGACAAAACAACTATTTCAAAAACCACTAAGAACATTACAATCGTACTATTTTTGATGGCATTTCTTACAATCTACATGTACTTGTACCACGACTCAACCAAAAACTTTTTCAGCAAATTCACTGGTGCTCATGTCCAGATAAATAACATCAGTACAGAAAATTGCCTCAGTATTCTTAAGATGCATAACTACAAGTGCAGCCCAGACATCACCTTGGACAAACATCTGATAGCAACATCTAAAGAGAAAGAAGAACCAGACACCATTGTGTTAATCTGGATGTGGCCTTTTGGCAAAAATTTTGGTTTAAGACCCTGCAGTTCGGCTTTCAATATCCATGGCTGTCGTTTAACGGATGACAGAGGTCTATTTAATCAAGCACATGGGGTAATGATTCATCATAGAGATATTAGTGGGGATTTATCCAACATGCCACAACTCCTACGACCAGCTTTACAGAAGTGGGTATGGTGGAATATGGAGTCTCCAACTTATACAAATCAAATTCCCTTGCTAAAAGATCTATTTAATCTGACTTCAAGCTACCGCTGGGACTCGGATATTCCAGTACCTTACGGTAGGATCACAGAAAGCACAGAGGAAGAGAAAAAATATACTATCCCAAAGAAGGACAAATTAGTTTGTTGGGTAGTAAGTCACTATAGCCCAGACCTTAAGCGATCACATTATTATACGGAGTTAGTGAAATTCATTGACGTGTCAACTTATGGCGGGCACTTCAACAAACCAGTTAATGATAAGGAATATTCCAGTTTAGTGTCCAGTTGCAAATTCTACCTGTCTTTTGAGAATTCCATTCATAGAGACTATGTGACAGAGAAGCTGTTTAATGCTCTAGGGCTTGGTACCGTTCCTGTTGTTATTGGCCCACCCAGAGAAAACTATGAGCTGTTCATACCAAGTAAAGCCTTCATTCATGTGGATGACTTTCCATCCCCAAAAGAACTGGCCGATCATCTGAAACACCTCGACCAAAACGAGGACCTGTATATGCAGTACTTCACCTGGAGAGAACGTTTTGTTTCAAAGAGAACATACTTTGGTCTTGAACATGCCTGTTGGATTTGTGATCATATTAGAAGGAATAAGCACTACAAAGTGGTCAAAGATCTCAACAGCTGGTTCTGGGGTTGAGGGCACTTTAACAGATGCTCAGTGAATGGTGAGGTAAGTCATGAGCAGGAGCGAAGCAGGCATTTTAAAAGACTGTGTGTGGGGGGTACGGGTGATGTGACCCTCAACAGCCAAAAAAATTATTTTCATAATGTACAAAGCAAGTACATACGTGTTCATTTAATGAATTCTATATAGAATACCAATATGAGACTTTTCACTTCCTTTTGTTTTAAAATGGGCAATAACCAACAACCACAGCCAGGGTATAGCTGTGAGCCACCTCAATCTGTAACTGTTTTATTGTATAGTGCGATTATGTTGTCAACAGAGCAAATTCATCATAACTTGTAGTCATAACCTGCAAATAACTACATTAAAAGGTTACTCCACCGCAAAATGAAAATTTTGTCACTTACCCCCATGTTGTTCTAAACCCGTAAAAGCTCTGTTCGTCTTCGGAACACAAAATAAGATATTTTGGATGAAAACCTGGAGGCTTGAGACTGTCCCATAGACTGCCAAGTAAATAACAGTGTCAAGGTCCAGAAAAGGTATGAAAGTCATCATCAGAATACTCCATCTCCCATCAGATGTGCAATCTGGGTTATATGAAGGGACAGGAAAATGTTTTCATTTTAGGGTTGGAGTATCCCTTTAATTTTTACAGTTCCAATGTAAGCACATTATTGTCAACGACCTGTTATTTTCTGCAGACTGCAGGATAAACTGAAATTATTATTATAATGAAGTGTAAATTGTTTTGTAAGTTCACCTGTCAATCATCCACTTCAACAGGGGATTTAAACTTATATGATTTGATGATACAGACATTGACAACATTATTATTATCAGGGGTGACATTTGAGTCAGGGAAGAAATGTCAGACGAGAAAAAAAAGATTTTATAAATGTGTTTGCTGTATTTTGTTATAGATTGGATATATGTGTATTTTTTTAAAGATCTTTGTGATATTGGGGCATTATGGTAATACATGTTTTAATGAGCGCAGGTGTTGCTTGGTAGCACATGGCACTGAGGAAGAGTTAATAACAGAAAAAGTTTTGCACTTGTACCTGTGCACGTCTTTTCACAATTTTTGTGACCTCTAAACAATAAATGTTATATAGCTTTTTGAGCTACATTTTGGACGAGTGCGGATCTCTTTCATCTTTGTATTCTTGTATATTTTGAATATGCACCATGTTTTTTGCCTACTAGATATTTGGACAGGAGTTTGGCACTACCACCTTTTTTTACACATTTTATTATATGACATAAAATACATCAGTAATACCCCTTGTGATTTTTAACCTACTTGTCTTTCAAATGGCTGTTGCTAACAGGGTGGTTAAATGGGACATTAGAGGTAAACTCATAAGTCCACTTTTATAGCCTCATTTGTAATCACACTTGCAAACTATTTAAACTCAACCTTTCAGGAAATACTCAGAAGGTATGCAAACAAACAGATGGATTTTCTTTAAAGAAAAAACAAGAAGTGAAGTGAAGACTGGCGAGGAGAGACAAAAGTCAGACAGAACTAGATGGTTAAGAAGTCAAGTACATTGATGAATCATGGAACATTGGAACATTGATAAATGAATCATGATAAAATTCAAATTGACTCTAAACATTCATGTTCAAAATGATTCAACCCCCTTTGTGCAGAATCTTTTATTCTTTAAAATTACCTATAAACGCTGTCTGTAAGTGTTTAGAAGCTTCTGTCATCTCTCTACTACAGTTTTGGCCCATTCCACACCTGAAAAAGCTTTCAGATCACTGATAATCTTTGGTTTTCACATTGCCACTGCTTTCTTCAAATTCAACCAGATATTTGAAATGAGAATTAAGCCTGGAGACCAAGCAATAGTAGATTTGGATGTGTACTTTGGTATGACTGGCCTGCAGGAAAGTCCATTGATCATCAGCTTCAGTTTTTGCACCAAAGGCATCACAATTCTTGTCAAAATGGCCTGACACTTTAAAGAATCCATGATGTCCTTCATACAGTCATGATTTCCACTTCCTTCTACAGTAAAGAAACCCCATAACAGGACTGATCCACCTCCAAGTTTGATGATGGATATGGTGTTCTTCTGCTTATGAGCTTTGCCTTTTTTTGCAGCAGACATACCGCTGATCCGTGGGTCCAAAAAGTTCCAGTTTGGTCACATCACTCCATAAAACATTCCTCCAGAGCTCCACAGGTCCACACAAATGAATTTTATCAAGTTCAAGTTGGCTTTTTGTTCTTCTTGATCAAGAGTGGTATTTATCAAGATGTCTCAACATGAAGGCCATACTTGTCTAGTGTTTTTCTTACACACTGCATTGAAATTGTTTTCCTCCTTTCATCGGGTCATCTTGCAAGTCTTTGGCTGTACATTGCAGGTTTTTTCTCAGTTGCTCTGATTAAACATTTTATGATATTGTGCTTTTTCTTCCACAACCTCAAAGATTTTCTGGTAAAACACACTTTAAGCTAAGGAATAAGGCTGAGAGCTGTGTCTCTAGGAACTTTCAATGTCTTGGAAATTTTCATATAGCCTTAGCCTTTCTAAAGTACAACGATATTTATTCTCTAGCTTTTGTGAGATTATTTTGAACAAAATTATTTTGTGAGAATAATTTTGAACACAACTGTATATATATATATATATAATTATAAACAAACTGAAAATTAGGTTAAGCACTTGAATTGCTGTTGTTTTGGACATCATTATTATTTTTCAGATTCTTAAGTGTGCTGACAGCTTTGTTAAGGAGTTGAGATGAAAGACAAGTCCTAACATAACTTTACTTTTTAACCATATGAATACCACATGAAAGGCTGTAGGTTAATTATACAAGTGGAAAGCACCAACTTCCGGCTGTCCATCTGTGACCGTTTCATGCTTCTGGAGAGTCACTTACCTGCAAAGTTTAATTCCATCACACCTGGCTGTCATTTTCAAGCCAACTCAAATACATTGATTAGTTGATTCAGGTGAGTGGCTCTTGACACAGAGACAGGATAAAGCCTCTTCCATCTTTGTGTTCCGGAGGTCACAACAGGTTACATTATTAGGACAGTTTTTGAGTCTTTGCTAAACTGCACAACTGAAGCATTTGTCCATTCATTGCCCAGCAGATCAATGCTGTCATTTGCCTACCAAAAAAAAAACAAAAAAACATACAAATAAAATCTACAGTCTTCAACGTTTATCAATGTGTTGTTTATGTTTCTGCTGTCTAAATTAGTATTTAAAAAAATATATTTTTTATTTATTTATTTTTTTCTCAAAACCGTATTTTGTTATATAATATTTCTGAAATTGTTAAAGATTTACTTACAGGGAGGTCTGTTGTCATTTCTGTTGCTTCCTCTTTTGTGATTGCATTTGCAGAAATGGTCAGAAAAAAATTATATATTTTAGTTATTTATTTTTAAAGTATAGACAAGAAAAAAAATGATAGTAAATACTGACAAGTGAATGCTTATTGAACAGTTAAGTGAATGATAAAATAACATGCCTCATACAGCAGGAGTATAATAATAATAATAATAGAGGTCTTACTATGCCATGACCACAATTTCCAGGAAATCACAGGTAAGATTAATATAAGCAGTGCACCACAAACTAGTGCAATCACCCAAATACGGTCTCTGAAACAAATAAGGAATTTGTTAGACTTATACTTAAGCAGTATCAAATAGATCCAAATAGATGTTAAATACAGTAGTATTTATGTTTTACAGAAGCATATTTTGACCTTACCTGCTTTCATAAGTGGTTTTGGGTTCACTAGAGGGCTGCATTTATGAAAAAAAAACACCTAACTAAACAAAATTTAACAAAAGGTTTATCAGCTGTTTTTTTGTAGTATTAGGTGTACTTGATAACATACAAAAAGTTTACCAAAGTTTGACCACTAGAAAGGTGTGATTTTCAAGATGGTGTCCAAGATGGGCAGGTAGCCCTTAAAATATACTAACTGCTTCATTATTTGACCTAGCCAAGTAATCTTGGTGTCTCACCCAATGTTTTCTGGGTCTATGAATCCATTGAAGATGTCGAAATTACATACTTATGAAATACATGATTTTGTGAGATTACTGTTAGGTTTTATCATTGTTTGGGCTGAACCAGAGATATAAACAATTTAGCCTATGTCATGTAACTCCTACTCAGATGATCCACTGTTATTGCACAACTGCCGAACACAACGGTGACGTTGCAGGGCATATGGACTGCCATGCATGCCTGCTTGTGGACCATGTCAAGTTGGGAATTGTGAGAATCATTGTAATCAACTTCTATTGGAGGAAGAGTATGATGACTAATGGGAAATATACAGGTGCTGGTCATATAATTAGACTATCATCAAAAAGTTGACTTATTCCGTTCAAAAAGTGTAACTTGTATTTTATGTCAATTCATTACACACAGACTGATATATTTCAGATGTTTAATTATTTTATTTTTTATGATTATTTTTATGAACCAAGGAAAATCCCAAATTCAGTATCTCAGAAAATTAGAATACTGTGAAAAGGTTCAATATTGAAGACACCTGGTGCCACACTCTAATCAGCTAATTAACTCAAAACACCTGCAAAGGCCTTTAAATGGTCTCTCAGTCGAGTTCTGTGGGCTACACAATCATGGGGACTGCTGACTGATGAACATTGACACCTTGCACAAGGAGGGCAAGACACAAAAGGTCATTGCAAAAGAGGCTGGCTGTTCACAGAGCTCTGTGTCCTAGCACATTAATAGAGAGGTGAAGGGAAGGAAAATATGTGGTAGAAAAAAAGTGTACAAGCGATAGGGATAACCGCACCCTGGAGAGGATTGTGAAACAAAACCCATTCAAAAATGTGGGGGAGATTCACAAAGAGTGGACTGCAGCTGGAGTCAGTGCTTCAAGAACCACTACACACATGTATGCAAGACATGGGTTTCAGTTGTCACATTCCTTGGGTCAAGTCACTTTTGAACAACAGACAGCGTCAGAAACGTCTCGCTTCAAAAAGGACTGGACTGCAATTTTGCATTTCCTTTGGAAATCAGTGTCCCAGAGTCTGGAGGAAGAGAGGAGAGGCACACAATCCATGTTGCTTGAGGTCCAGTGTAAAGTTTCCACAGTCAGTGATGGTTTGGGGTGCCATGTCATCTGCTGGTGTTGGTCCACAGTGTTTTCTGAGGTCCAAGGTCAACACAGCCGTATACCAGGAAGTTTTAGAGCACTTCATGCTTCCTGTTGCTGACCAACTTCATGGAGATGCAGATTTAATTTTCCAATAGGACTTGGCACCTGCTCACAGTTCAAAGCTACCAGTACCTGGTTTAAGGACCATGGTATCCCTGTTCTTAATTGGCCAGCAAACTCGCCTGACCTTAACTATAGAAAATCTATGGGGTATTGTGAAGAGGAACATGCGATATGCCAGACCCAAGAATGGAGAAGAGCTGAAGGCCACTATCAGAGCAAGCAACCTGGGCTCTCATAACACCTGAGCAGTGCCACAGACTGATCAACTCCATGCCACGCCGCATTGCTGCAGTAATTCAGGCAAAAGGAGTCCCAACTAAGTATTGAGTGCTGTACATGCTCATACTTTTCATGTATATACTTTTCAGTTGGCCAAGATATCTAAAAATCCTTTCTTTGTATTGGTCTTAAGTAATATTGTAGTTTTCTGAGACACTGACTTTTGGATTTTCCTTAGTTGTCAGTTATAATCATCAAAACAAAAAGAAATAAACATTAGAAATATATCAGTCTGTGTGGAATGAATATAATATACAAGTTTAACTTTTTGAATGGAATTAGTGAAATTAATCAACTTTTTGATGATATTCTAATTATATGACCATCACCTGTAGTGAAGGTCACAGTGCAATAAAGTATAAAAAACTGAATAAGAGGAAACAACTGAAGAAATTAAAATAAGATATGTATAAATGAGAAAAGTATTAAAAATATATAAAAAGTAAAAAAATAAATAAACGCATGATAAATAAATAAATATGTTTTGACTCATTGTACAGTACCACACAGTTCTAATGAACTTATTCTTTATTGGAATCAAAAGAATGGTTATGAACCACAGAAACCACCAACACCAGGCAAAACGATATGAGAAATATGCAATTATTTAAAGGAAATTTTGCTTTAATATATAAATGTATTTGTAATCAATTATCTATCATGCAAATATGCTAATTAGAATATTACATGCCCAAAATATGTACCAGGCACCAGTATTCCTGGTCTAGGAAGAATACAAAGGAGTAATGGTCATTTTAACACTAGAAGTCCCAGAGAGCAGCCATTTGGCTTTTCTACCTATAAAACCCGCAGGACAACCGATGGGCTGGAAGGCTTTAGGCTAATATCCTTGATCAGCTGTGAACAGTTGCTTTTGTTATGTAAACAATGTGGGGCCATGCTGAGCCACTTCAAGGAAACTTGTTTCACTTTGCCATCTTAGGGAGAAATCAACACACGTTTTTTTTTCCTTTGTTTCTGAGATTTATTGATAAAAACAGTACAAAATAAAATAAAAAAAGAAACCAACCATTTGTACACATTTACAAATAATATTAAAAAGTGAGTGAGTACATTCCAGCAATCACTCACAATCCTGGCACTGCCATGGTATCTCCCGTCTGCATTTACCACATGTGTATCTGTAGCAGTGAACACATCGCACAGTGGCATGATTGTTCTTGCATTGGTGTTTGACCTGACACATGGCTCTTTTTCCAGGGCTAGGTGTGGAGGGTTGTGCCCGAAGCAATTGTTCTTTTCTTGCCTTCTTCGCACACATATGAGAGTTAGCCAACTTTCTTGCAAGCTCCACCAGGAAGTCCACCCATCTTTCCTGCCTTCCGGTGCATGCTTGATACAGCACATGTGCATTCAGTGCTGCCATGTCAATCATGTTATAGAACATGGCAACTGGCCAACGCCGTGTCCCTGTGCGGACAGTGTACTCCCGCACCATCTGGTCAATCACATCCATGCCACACTTTGTGGTGTTGTAAAGGGTGACAGTGTTTGGCTTCCTTTTGGTGGTATTATCAGTCTGAATCACGCTGTGCATGCTGCTAAGAATGTAGACGGTCTTCTTCCGTTTGGGCGCATACGCCGTCAGCGTAGCAGCAGTGGTTGAAAACACCTAATAAGATAAATTGTTATTTTCATAGCACTTTTACACACAATGACACTTGTCGGTGTGGATTCTAAAAATTAGAAACACAAACATAGAACCACAAAAGACCTGCAACATACCAGAGTGGTGAATTCATTGCGATCTGTGTGTCTAGCGGATTGAGGGATTTCCCAGCGAAGAAGTTTATGTGCAAGTGACAGCGATGTGAAGAAATTGTCCGTGGTAACATTTCTGCCCTTGTCTAGGAATGGTTCCATCAGCCTCGTCACTACATTTTCTGACAGTTTCTCTCCACTGGGACAACTAGGGTCCTTGCCAAGATATGGGAGGACATTACAAATGTACTTGGATTTTAGGTCGCAAGCCACCCAAAACTTGATCCCAAACTTGTCAGGTTTAGTTGCAATATACTGCAGGAAACAGCAGCGAGTCTTTGACGGGAAAAGCTATTCATCAACGGTGATATGTAGACCAGGGTTGTAGGACGTGATGCAATTGGTGACAAATGATCCCCACACACTGGAAATTGCAGCAAACTTATCAGTCTTTGCTTGATCACTCCGGGTGGACCTGTCATCAAAGCGTAGGTGTCGCATGATGTCTTGGAAGCGGTTTCGCGGCATTGTTCCAATAATATGTGGGTTTCCCAGGTTTGCTGACCAGCAGTCACGTAGTGATGGAACCTTGGTAAGCCCCCGCAAGATGACAATTGCAATAAATGCCATTAGTTCAGGGAGGGCCATGAACCAATGAACATGCTCCGTTTCCTGTGCATGTTGAATAATTCCATTCTTGAATGCTATGAAGCATGTCAAGAGTGATGAAATACAGGAAGTTCTGAAGGCGACTCGAGATACTTTTCCTGGCCTTAACCGTTGGCTTTCCATCTGCAGCGTACGCTTTGATTGGGGTGAAAGGGAGACGCGTCCCCACCCGTTCTTCACGCCACACTGTGCCATCTTTCGCGGTCTCTGTCAGGTCAGTCCCCAAACGGCTCTCTTTTTTGGTTGAGGAGCAGTCTCCTCATCTGCAGTGTGAACAAATTCAAATTGTGAGCAATGGAAAAGTCAAATGATATTACAAATGCATGCATAGATACTAATAATAATTCCAGTATCTCCTTCTCTGTATCGGAATAATGTCTGAAATATCTTCCTAAATAAAATGATACAACTAAAGCAAAGAAACAACTTCAGATGGCAGTGAATGTCTGCTAAGTAGTACAAACAAAAAAGTGAACAATACAAAAAAGGCAGAGTAAATATTTATGTCACTACACTCTGCTTTTTTGGTCTTTTCCACTTACTGGTTTGAAATGAAATAGGAAATAATATGAAATGAAACTTAACCTGAAGACAGATCAGACAGCTCTGAGTCCGAATCCGGCTGAAGTTCTATGTCTTCTCCATCTGAGTTACAAGGGTTTACTTAATTCAGGATCATTTCCAAGGCCTGCCGAGTGGTGAGTCTTCTCTGCATTTTCTTTTCTTGGAGAGGAGGTTCGTACACCACAGAATTCTTGAGGGCACTGAAGTAGTAGGCTATGTGCAGTGAGATTTTATCCACCTCAGCACAAAAGGAATTACCTCTCATTTAAGAGCAAGCTGCATGCAATTAGATGTGCTAATTCATACCTGTTTACACCTGGGCAAGACCCTACATGCCAATGTGAGACATGGTCAATCAAGTTCTCTGCTTTTAGCAGCCCTCCCTCCCCCACACATACAAACAAGCAACCATTCACACACACACACCCAACCCCCCTGCAGATTGCTCAGGTAATGACCACATTTACACATGAATTGATGCTAATGATAGCCAAAAGACTAGCCAGTTAGCATCCACTTGGCTAAAGGAGGGTTACAAATCTCTGGGACTTCTAGTGTTAAGGACCTGATGGTGGCCATTTTGAAAATGGGGCATTTCTTGGAGTCAAACTTTGGTAAACTTTTAGTATGTTTTTAAGTACATCTGATACTACTGTAAACCATTGAGAAACCTTTTGTTAGAATTTTTCGGGGGTCAAGCCATATTTTCAGCTCACTAGAGTAACTGTACAGTAGAGTTACTGTCAACATGAAGAGTTGTTGATCTGCTGGTTAGTGTTGTCCTAACAGTACTACTGCTGTGTGATGGGTCATGTTTTGAGTTCTCCATTGTGGTTGGATAGGATGAGGACTGTGTCGTTGAATGAAACTGCTCCGGTGATGCCGAGGATGTCTGGTCAGTTTTTTCTGTCTGAACTGATGTACTTTCAGGTAATTTTGATTGTGTGGGTGCAAGTGTTGCTCCTGAATTATGGTTGTGTACATCAAAAGAGTTAGATGAAGTGAAAGATTGTGCTGTCGTAAACATGAAAGGTCCTGTAGAAAAAAAAAAAAAGTCAGATATGACATATTTGACACATTGCTGCTTGTTTTCCTAAACTACAATTTATTTTTTCTTATCTAGCTTGATGTGCTGAGAGAAGAAATTGGATGATTTCCACCCAAAGTCTAGAAATGTTTCTCTCAAAAAATGTATTTGTTTGGTCACCCCTACATAGCAACACTGGCTCAACCAATGGCATGATTTGGGGCGGGGCTATCTGTTTAGCCATCCGATGACTGATGAGAGAGTTTTGAGAAACCGGTTTCAAATGTGTTTTAGATATATTTTTTGCAATTCTGTTGAACTGCAGTCTCAGAAATGACACATGAGCAAAATTCTGTGGGCAAAAGGTCCATTCCCAATAGTGTAAACTCACAACAAAATTGATAAGTACATATTCAAATTAATAAATTGCTGAAAAACCATTTTTATATTATTTCAAATACATGGCCTACTCGGTGGCTTGTTTAATCTTTGTCATGGAATATCTGTTTTGTTACATAGACTTCACAGTTTGAGCATCACTGGATATTATTTTTAAGATCTAAGGTAAATTACCCACTGTAAATATAACTATGGCTATTACAATCTTGAGAATGGAAGCCCGTTTCCACCACACACACACAAAATAATGACTGACATTTTTTGGATCTCACAAATTCTTGCAATTGAGCATTATAAAGTGAGAAATGCATGATATAAAGGTGCATATGCCTGCTGTCAAGTCATAATTGCGAGATATAAATCACGAAACTTAACTCGCAATTGCAAATTTATATCACAAAATTCTGAGAAAAGAGATATAAACTTGCAATCTTGAGAAAAAGTAAGAATTGCGAGATATAAACTCATTGAAAAATTGTGAGGTATAAATTCCCAATTGTTTTATTTTTATTTTTTTATATATAATTACGCAGTGTCGTGTCTGGTAAGGATATGGTATTAATCCAATGTACATGTTAATGATATGTGAAATGTGATCATTACTTACTTGTGTTGGCATCTGTAATGGGTTGTCTTGAATCAACATTGATATGAACAGGAACCTGCACATCCCCAGCCATACACCAATACCAGCCTGCATCTTTCTTCTTCAGCCCTGTCAGTGTCACTGTATAAACGCCATCATTTGTATCATTTATCTGTTGAGCTGCACCAAGGGATGGCTCTATATCCTGAGCCGTTTGACAGGAGTGCAGATCTCCACTTCTGCACCATTTTCTCTCGGTATTTTTAAATTTGTCACTGTAGAGACACTGTACAGTAACATTGCCGCCCTCTTCACCTGACACCATGTTGCTGGCTGCTGACAGATCTGGAGTACCTGCACAGCAAAATCCCCAGTGTTAATTTAACACTCTGAGTGTGGACACATATAAACACTGAAGCAGTGTTAAAAGTAACACTGAAGCAGAGTTGAAGTTAATGAGATAATCAAGAAGTTAATTGAGTAATGATTGACCATTATTGAAGACACCTGATGTTAACAAGCAGAATCACCAACCGAGAAAATCACAATTTGTGTATCACCATTATAGTGGTCAGTGTTTGCTTTAGTTGGGATCTTGGCTTGTGGCTTTTTACATTTTAAAGTAGTGTGTCAATCCAAGAGCAAAAATCATCGGGTGTTGATGATTATGTTTTAATGTAATTGTTGCTTGACCTTAATCACTGAGCTCATTTACAGTCTCTTCTCTAAGATTATCGATCGCTATTGATTGTAACAGCTTTGATTCCACAATGAAAGAGTTTGTGTTTTCTATCCATTTTGTAGCCATCTCTTGCAAACGATTCTGATATTTTTTTTTATTAAAGAGTTTTAAATTTAGGCACCAACAGATAACAAGAATCAGCATATGAATCTCAACAATGGTGACAAACATCATATTCAGATAAACAGATCTACTCTGAACATCACAAAACTAGATACTAAAAACATTCACATAAAAACAGCAAAAATAAAATATAGTTGGAATAAAAAGTAAAAAAAACAGTTCAGCTCATAATTTATTAATGCCGCAATGCATGATGGGAGCCATGGATGTGTTTTTATTGGCTACAACATGCTTTTTTGATGGTCACCATTGTTGTGATGCTCACGCTGATTATTGATGTCTCTGTGTCTAAACTAAAGAATTCTTTCTTTATGTAGAACTTACTTTTAAAAACATGTCATATTATTCCAGAAATGCTGGATCACTTTTTTTTCCACTTAATTTATGTACACAGTAAAGAAACCTGAACTCAGGTCACTCCATGACAATTAGTCCAAACCACAATCAAATCCATAAGATCGCCTTGGCTCTGATCTGTCTGTATGTTACGACTCAGTTACCACAGCCACACAAAATCTAAAGTTAATAACTAAGGGTTCAAGATCTCAACTAAAGCAAACACTGACCACTATAATGGTGACACACAAATTGTGATTTTCTCGGTTGGTGATTCTGCTTGTTAACATCAGGTGTCTTCAATTATGCTCAATCATAACTCAATTAACTTCTTAATTATCTCATTAACTTCAACTCTGCTTCAGTGTTACTTTTAACACTGCTTCAGTGTTTATATGAGTCCACACTCAGAGTGTTAAATTAACACTGGGGATTTTGCTGTGTGAAAATAATCAAGCAACAAAATCAATAAGTGATTTAACTGATGAACTATCAAATGCTTTGTAGTGGTACTTAAGTATCTCAAAATCATTTACCCTCAGTGACGGTAAGTTCTAGAGATATTCTGAGATAGGAACCTCGTGTTTGGACTGCACACCAGTAGCGGTTCGAATCACTGCTGCGCAGGTTTGTCATGGTCAGGGTTGTTACCAGTTCATCTGGGTTGTTGTAATAGCTGATGCCGGGTCGCTTCTCTTGGTTGGTAGGTCGCAGTTTCAAGCAAGAAAGCCAGTTCTTGCCTATGAACCAGAACTTTTCCAAGTTCTTATGAAGCCAATGGTAGTGACAGGGAATGGTGACAGATCCTCCACTCTGAGCCGTTATCTTGCTTACTGTCCATAGGGAGTTGGTTCCTGGGAGTCACAAAATTTTAATATTCTCTAGAAAGATTTTCTTTGGAAATCTCACCCAGCAATATGATAAAAAAAATTGTTTGCTCTGGCTACTTCACACCAATGGCTTTACAGTTACCCAAATACACACTGGTGAGGTCTAGTCTTCTCTGTTCTCAAAAAAAAAATGTTACCCACTTCACAAAGAATCGCTTTAATGCTACCCAAATTCACAACCTAATTTATTTTATATCCCCAAAAGAATTTCAGTCTTAGGTGAACAACTGCACACATACAGCAGGTTCACCAAATCTGGCAAGGCCACAAAGACAATTACAAAATCTGTAACCATCTTTTTCACTCTGGCGATACATTAACTTATTATAAATCCTAGAAACGTATTTCTCTGATGATAACATGCTCTTAAAACAATAAAGGTGCTTAAACGGTTCTTCACAGCGATGCCATAGATTAAGAACCATTCAGTTTATTCTTTAAAGAAACATGTCTTTCTTACCTTTTTATAATCTGAAGAACCTTCTTTCACCACAAAAAACCCTTTGTCAAACGGAATGGTTCTTTATGGAACCATTTAGACAAAAAGGTTCATCTATGGCATCCTGAAGCACCTTTATCTTTAAGAGTGCAGCTGCAGATACACAGTAAGATCACCAGGAAACATTATATTATCGTAATTCGTTGCATCAGTCTACAGCGACCTCTAGGTCACTGATTTCGACATCGACACACAGTATTTTTTATATAGTCTGTTCTTTAATAGTCCGGCCAGTAGATGGGACTGTCAGTCGACTGATTTCGACAGACTTTCACTGATTCAAAGCGCTGATGAGGTAATAAACTCTTCAGTGTTAAGCCAAATCGAGAGCCTGAGTCTAACTGCTACAATTCAATGAATTGTCTCAATACACATGGGAAAAAAAGAGGATGTCTGTTGAGGGCACGTTTAAAATTCTCCTCTGTTGCAATGTCCAATGAGCATGATTACGTCAAAATCACAGTGACGTCAGTTAATTGATGTATGTTGAAATTATAATTTTTTTTACTACTAGAGAAGAAATATCTATAACCTACCAAATCCTTTAGTTAAAAAATGTTTCTTTGTGTATATTGCAATCAACCTTTGTGTATATTGTTGCTCTCAACCTTTTCTGAGGATGGTACTCCCCTAGTTATGCTTGGAGATTTCAACATCCATTTAGATAAACCTGTTTGCTGATTTCCACACTCTGCTTGCCTCTTTTGATCTCAACCAAGTGTCAACTACTGCTACTCACAAATCAGGCAACCAACTGGACCTTATTTATACACGACACTGCTCTGCTGATCGTGTTCTGGTTACTCCACTGCACACGTCGGATCACTTCCTCCTCACTCTTAACCTCAACATGGTCCCTGCCACATCACTTACCCCTCCACATGTCATCTTTTGACGTAAGCTACGCACACTTTCACCCTCCCAGCTATCTTCACTGGTTTCATCTTCACTTCCTTCCCCTAAACTGTTTGCATCTTTGGATGCTAACAGTGCTACTGATACTTTCTGCTCCACTCTTACATCTTGTTTAGACACTGTTTGTCCCTTATCTTCCAGGCTAGCCCGTAACACCCCTTCTGCCCCTTGGTTATCTGATGTTCTACGCGAACACCGTTCTAAGCTTAGAGCTGCTGAAAGGGTGTAGCGCAAATCCAAAAATACTACTGACCTTAATGTGTATCAGTCACTCCTATCTTCCTTCTCTGCTAATGTCTCCACTGCTAAAATGACATACTACCATAACAAAATTACTCTCGCATGCTTTTGAAAAAAATTCCTCTCTTCTTTGTCCTCCTCCTCCACCTCCTGCTTCATCTCTAATAGCTGACAACTTTGCATCGTTTTTTATTAATAAAATTAAACACATTAGTGCACAATTTTCCACACCACAATCAGTCAAGCTCATATCACCAGCAAACATACACTCATTTACATCCTTCTCTTCACTCTCTGATGCAGAAGTCTCAAAACTCATCCTTTCTAATCACCCTACTACTTGCCCGCTTGATCCTATTCCATCTCATCTCCTTCAAGCCATTTCTCCTGCAGTTGTACCTGCACTCACTCACATCAACACATCCCTCCACACTGGTGTTTTTCCCTCATCATTTAGACAGGCACGTATAACTCCACTACTTAAGAAACCCAACCTCAACCCATCTCTTTTAGAGAACTACAGACCAGTTTCCCTTCTTCCTTTCATTGCAAAAACACTTGAACGAGCTGTGTTCAACCAAGTCTTTACATTTCTCAGAAACAAAAACCTCCTTGACAGCAACCAATCTGGCTTCAGATGTGGACATTCAACTGAGACGACCTTCCTCTCAGTTGTTGAAGCTCTAAGACTGGCAAGAGCAGAATCCAAATCTTCAGTACTTATCCTGCTTGATCTGTCCGCTGCTTTTGACACGGTTAACCACCAGATCCTCCTATCAACCCTACTGGCAAAAGGCATCTCAGGAACCACACTTCAATGGTTTGAGTCTTACCTATCAGATAGGTCCTTCAAAGTATCTTGGAGAGGTGAGGTGTCCAAGTCACAACATCTAACTACTGGGGTGCCTCAGGGCTCAGTTCTTGGAACACTTCTCTTCTCTGTCTACATGGCATCATTAGGTTCTGTCATTCAGAAACATGGCTTTTCATACCACTGCTATGCTGATGACACTCAACTCTACCTCTCATTCCATCCTGATGATCCGACGGTTGCTATTCGCATCTCAGCTTGTCTACCAGACACTTTTTCCTGGATAATGGACCATCACCTTCAACTCAACCTTGCCAAGTCAGAACTGCTTGTGATTTCAGCAAACCCATCGTTTCATCACAATTTCACCATCAAGTTAGGCACATCAACCATAACTCCTTCAAAAACAGCTAGAAGCCTTGGAGTTATGATTGATGATCAGCTGACTTTCTCAGACCACATTGCTAAAACTGTCCGATCCTGCAGATTTGCTTTATTCAACATCAAGAAGATCAAGCCCTTTCTTTCGGAACATGCTGCACCCCGCCTTGTTCAAGCTCTTGTTCTGTCCAGGCTGGACTATTGCAATGCCCTCTTGGCAGGTCTTGGCCAGTCAGTTCTATCAAACCTTTACAATTAATTTAGAACGCGGCAGCAAGATTCATTTTTAATGAGCCAAAAAGAATACACGTCACACCTCTGTTTATCCATTTGCACTGGCAAAGTCACTTTTACAGACTTTTAAATTAGATGTTCCGTCCTGGTGGAATGACCTCCCCAACTCAATTCGAGCAGCTGAGTCCTTAGCCATCTTCAAGAATTGGCTTAAAACACATCTCTTCCATCTTTATTTGACCCTCTAACTTTAACACTCACTATTCTAATTCTATTATTTAAAAAAATCTAACTACCTTTCTAATCTTTTTGTATTCTATTGTCTTTTCATTTATTATGCAATTGTATGTGTGTGTGTGTTTGTGAAAAGGTCTCTAACACTAGCTTGCTCTATTCTTTTTTTATTCTATCGGTTTTCTTTTTTTCTTTTTCTTTTTTTTCTTTTTTTTTTAATATTATTTAAAATCCCATGCTATGTGTACTGTTTTAACCTAACTGAGACTTGTTATAGCACTTATATATCATTGCCCTTTTTGTTTGTTTTTGATTGCTTTCACTGTCCTCATCTGTAAGTCGTTTTGGATAAAAGCATCTGCTAAATGAATAAATGTAATGTAATGCAATCTATAGTGATATGATGTTATTCTGATTATTGTTATTCATGCTTTTACACAGCCTATTCTTTTAAAATGTTTATTAAAAGCGAATGCTCACCATGATAGAATTTCCTCTAGACAATTATCGATAAAAACATTAAATATGTTGTCGAGGATATGCTTATACCTTCAGTTAACTTATACTGTAATGTTATTATAGCCTATTATATTAAAAAACAAATATGTTTTACAAAGCAGTAGCCTGATATAAAATAAAGACAATTAAAATATCTCTAAAAGGACTTACCTAGGACTCCTAAAAGCAGTACCAGGCTACTCAGCAGAAAAGCCATGCGTCTAATCAAATGTATTAAGTGATTATTAGGATCAGAAATGCTAGACCTTTTTCACATGTATCTCCGACTTGAGATAAATTGCATCCCAAGCCAGGGCTCCTTTTATGTATCACTGTGGATTTCAACATTTCCTGCACAGTTTTTTATCCTTCTTTTTATCCTTTTCTTTCCATCCTTACCCTTTTAGAAAAGTTTGGCCTCAGATTGTTCTGAATATTTACCTCAATAATACGCATTAAAAAAAACCAATGTCATATATTAATCAGAAAATAATTGTTTAAAGTTAAATTAGCCTATGTGATGTTTGGTATAAAATAAATATTTTTCCTTTCTAAAACCCAGCAGTATTTCACGAATAAACGAAATTCAGATTATGCACGTAACAAAATTAAAATTTTGATTTATATTAGTTTTATAAGTTAGAACTCAAGCATTCATTTGCAGTTGAGTAATAATATTTGTTCAACAGTGTCAACGTCTCGGTTACGTATGGTCACCCTCATTCCCTGAAGGAGGGAACGGAGACACCACGTCGGTGACCGACGAATATGGGATATCACTTCGATAGACCAATCTACTTCGAGTGTAAACTAATCGAGCCAATGCACATTGGCATGCAATTATTGCATCCAGCTGCCGCTGATCACTGCGTGAGTATAAGAAGGCAGCATGTGCAATGCATTCCAGTTTTTCGCTGAGGAGCCGAGCCGGGGACCCGGCAGCTCAGTGGCGGTACAGCAACCATGGCGACGGGACGTGGTGTCTCCGTTCCCTCCTTCAGGGAACAAGGGTTACCATACGTAACCGAGACGTTCCCTTTCAGTCGGTCACTCTCGACGCCACATCGGTGACCGACGAATATGGGATCCCTATCAAAGCGCCATGGGTGCTGCCCCTTCCAGTGCCCTGTGAGAGCCACCTGCGCCCCTATAAGGTGTAGGCCGTGGCTCAGAACAAGTAGCTCCACTCACCGTTGACAAAGCACTACCTCACTGGGTGAGATTGGATAACACTGGGAAAACGTACCCGGTCCACTTGGAGCCGGGACGCTGCGGAAGCCCCATCCTTCCCGAAGGAGGTCTCGGAAGCAAATACACATATAGCATCCGTTTAGGAGTATACAGAAAATTTGAGGTGATTAAAACCCTCTTGGGAAGGCAGAAGTCTGCCGGGGAAACACGGGCTCTAAGGCTATACCGTGGACTATACACATATGAGTACCGCTTAGGTCTCAATATGGAACCCACCCTTCCATGGTTCTCACGGATTCATCATGAAGGTCTGGCACCGGATGTTCCGCCACGTCCAGCTGCTTAGGGTGATGGAGGATCTCAACAGGGTCTACAGTACGGACACTCTGGAGCGGTTTAAGCAAGCCGACACTAACCGGGGCCTCTCAGTGCCACTACCCGTTTGAGGTGAGAACACAGGAGGATACCGGCTCTACACGAAGGCTATAGAACCTAGCGAACGTGTTAGGGTCGCCCAGCCCGCAGCTCTACAAATATCTGTCAGCGAGGCGCCATGAGCCAGCACCCAGGAGGATGCAACACTTCTAGTTGAGTGAGCTCGCAACCTGAACGGGCAGGGCACATCCTGAGCCTGATAAGCCAGGGTTATGGCATCCACAATCCAGTGGGCCATCCTCTGCTTAGAGACGGCACTCCCCTTCTGCCAGCCTTCGTAACAGACAAAGAGCTGAGGGTGGAGGGAGACAGCCTTCGCTCCAACCCTTGCTTCAGAAAGGATAGCACGACCGCAATCGGGCATCTTCGGGGGTCTTCTCGGCGAGAAGAACACCACTCAACGAACAGGTTCCACTTTAAGGCATAAGCGTGTCTCGTAGACGGTGCTCTCGCCGAAGTGATGGTGTTCACTACCTCTTGGGGTAGGTCACCTAGAACCTCCGTGTCCCGTCCAGGGACCAGACATGGAGTTTCCAAAGGTCTGGACGCGGGTGCCGAATGGTGCCCCATCTCTGAGTCAGTAGATCCTTCGTCAGAGGAATTGGCCAAGGAGGGGCTGTTGGAAGGAGCACTAGTTCGGGGAACCAGTTCCACGTGGGCCAATACGGCACTACTAGCAAGACTTCCTCCTTGTCCTCCCAGACTTTGCACAGTGTCTGTGCGAGAAGGCTCACTGGGGGAAACGCATACTTGCATAGGTTCCAAGGCCAGCTGTGTGCCAGTGCGTCCGTGCCAAGAGTTTCCTCGGTCAGGGAGTAGAACAACTGGCAGTGAGAGGTCTCTGGAGAAGCAAACAGGTCTACCTGAGCGGATCCGAACCATCTCCAAATCAGCTGGACCATCAGGGGATGGAGTTGCCATTCTCCTAGGAGCATTGCTCGAGACAGCTCGTCGGCTGTACGATTGAGCAGGCCTGGAATGTGAATGGCACGAAGTGATCTCAGAACCTTCTGACTCCAAAGGAGGAGGTGGCGAGCGAGTTGCGACATGCGACGGGAGTGCAGACCACCTTGTCGGTTGATGTACGCAACGGTCGCAGTGTTGTCCGTTCGGACCAGCACATGCTTGCCTCATAAGAGACCTTTGAGACGGTTCAAGGCAAGGTGTATTGCTAGCAACTCTAGGCAATTGATGTGCCACTGCAGCTGCGGGGCCGTCCAAACCCCTGAGACTGCATGTCCGATGTACGTGGCCCCCCAGTCGGTGGTGGAGGCATCCGTGTAAACCACAGCATGCCTGGAGATCTGGAGAAACCAATCATCCAGCCGCGAGGGCTCGGGACGCGGTGGAGGATTCCACTCGAGCCCTACCCTCTCGGCGGCCCGGGAAATCATAGCTGACATTTCGGGGTCCGACTCAGGCCTTGCCACTGTCCCAGAGGGCGGCAGCGCAGCCGAATCTTCGTCCGACCGCTCCCCCTCTGATGCTGAGATCGACATCCGGTCGGGGGGAGGCCCACTGGATACCACTGGTACGCTCGCTGTAGAGGGCCCAGTGCGTTCCGTGGGTTGCTCCACTGGATTGGAGGTGCAAGAGGAGTGGTGGTCCCCAGAGGGTTGGTTCCCTGCGGGGTTTGCCACCACTGTGACCCTCAAACCATCCACGCTACTGCCGGAAGTGGTTCTCGTCTGTCAGCAACGGGACTCCGCCCCCCTGAAGGTAGCGGAGCCTGGTTCGCAGCTCCGAGATGGTCATATTCCCGCAGTGAGAACATGACTCATCCACGAAAGCCACCTCAGCGTGCTCGACGCCCAGACACGTGAGGCAGCAATCGTGACCATCACCCGTTGCCAGGTAACGACCGCACCCAGAAACGCAGGAGTGAAATGGCATCCTTATAAGGACGATCCGTCGTCTTTACAAAGACGCACCCGTGAAGCTCTTTTAGAGGAATTTGCTCTTTAGGAAATGCTCTTTTAGTGCTGAGGCGCACAGGGGAATTGGCCGTTTGCAACACGACAGGGGTAGTGCAGCCTGAAGTGTGCAATCCACTCGACACAGGAACAACCGCCGCTGAAGTGCCGTCTCGCCAACACACGAAGCTTCCGAGAGCGTGCTAACCTCGTAGTTCACAGCAGACACAGTTGAGCAGAGCGATACTAATGCGCGGCTCCGAAGCGAAAAGCTGGAATGCATTGCACCTGCTGCCTTCTTATACTCACACAGTGATCAGTGGCAGCTGGATGCAATAATTGCATGCCAATGTGCATTGGCTTGTTTAGTTTACACTCGAAGTAGATTGGTCTATCGAAGCAATATCCCATATTCGTCGGTCACCGACGTGGCGTTGAGAGTGACCGACTGAAAGGGAATGCCTGTTCCTGAAATCCGTGACTAGATGGCGCTATTGACAAGTTTTGTGCCTAAACTATGTCATTCATAAATTTCTACTGGGCCTGAATGGTTTTACACAATTTAATAGTCCTACTTTATTTGTCTTACATTTCTTTGCAGAAGCCATTGGATTAAGAAATAGAGATGCAGTTTACTTAAAGTTAGCCTACTTTTCAAGGCTAGGAAAAATATATATATATTTATATTTTTATGTGGTAGCCTACAGACAGACTATTCTATAGCTTTTTCAATAGGACACCTTTACTCAGCTCAATGCTTGAGGTCTGTTCTATGTCTGAACTGTTTTTATCACTTCTTTTGTAATTTGTTAGGCTATTTTCCTCCTCCAGGGAGCAGCCATGAGACGTTTAGTTAGGTTTTAACACCTGAAGCCTTAGTTTTCTCAGTAGTCTTGTTAAATTGGCTTGAAAAATCCCATAGACTTTCACTGAGAGGGTGAAAATTTTATAATATAAGACTTATGGTGTATTTAAGCTGTCTAGTGCCATAGCGAAGCTTAAAAACTCCCTACTGAAAATACAGCCAAAACAGCTTAAGCTGAATCGGTTGCTTTGGCTGTAGGGTTGCCACCTTCAATACAGAAAAATAAGGGACCCCTCGGGGCCACGATGACCAAAGGTCCGATGACGTGCCAGTGGTGGTAAATCACAACTTAAAACATGTTTTTATTAAAATATTAATTGCTAATGAACTTTAGTAATTGTATAAGGTGGCGTGAACACAGATTTTGGATAAAATATTTGTCATTGTTTGCAGACAGTAACACCATCCAAACAGTGAAACCACATAATAAATAACCAATCTACAAACATTTCTAAATTCAAGTAAAACTTGTTATTATTATTGGTAAGTTAATCTATTTTATATAGTCTATTGTTTATTCTACATTAGCCTATTGAAGAATGCAATCATTTAAATTAGTTGTTTATTTGCTTCACATAGGCACTATATTTTTTAGGGATGCACGATATGTCGGCATAAATATCGATATCGGCCGATGTTCGTCATTTTTGAACCTATCGGCATCGGTCCGATGAGTAAAATTGGGCCGTTAACCACAACCGATGTGTATCTAGTTGCTGTGTCGGGAGAGGGAGGGGGAGGGGGATTTGGTCGTGTGTATTTGTTTGTGCACGTGATACGCGACAGCGTCAGTCAGTGTCAAAGGCAGCACATGTTTGTGGGATGTTAAACTGAAGAGGCGAAAAAATGTCAGCGGTGTGGGCTTTTTTCACAGTGTCGAAAGAAGACACTCGAAAAGCAGTTTGCAATACCTGCAAAGTCGAGGTAATGCGAGGAGGGTGCCGCGTCAAGTCATTCAACACCACAAATTTAATATGTCATTTGAAAAACCGCCACCCAGACCTACACAAACAATTGCAGGAAAAAAATGCTGCTAACATTAGTCAGCAGGCAAACACGAAAGCAGCTGGGAGTCCGATACAGCAGGTACTTGACAAGACCAAGAAATTTGCCAAGGACTGCGCAAAAGCCAGATCAATAACCGACAAGGTAATGGAAATGATTGCTCTTGACGACCAGCCTTTTTCTGTAGTGGAGGACCGGGGATTTCGGCGGTTGATAGAGCATATTGAACCCCGCTTCAGTCTGCCAAGTCGGCGCTACTTTTCCGACGTCTCCCTCCCTGCTTTGTACGAAGTCGTGGCCACGCATATCCACAAATTGTTGGACAATGTGACTGACATTAGCTTCACAACGGACATATGGAGCTCGGATATAAGTCAGATGAGTATGTTGAGCCTTACTGCTCAGTGGATTAATGAAAACTTTGAAATGAAGAGAGCTGTTTTACATGCGCACGAGTTTGCAGGATTGCATACGGGAGTCGCCATCGCCGGCGCATTTGACTGCATGTTTGCTACGTGGAAAATTAAAAAAGACAATGTGCATGTTGTGCTTCGTGACAATGTGCGGAATATGCAGAAGGCAATGGAGGAGTGCGCGTTAAAAGCCTGGGCTGCATGGCTCACACGCTGCAGCTAGCAGTGCATGACGGAGTGTTAAGCCAGCGGAGCATTTCTGACTGTGTGGCGATCGGGAGGAAAATTGTCGGACATTTTCGCCACTCTCAACTCGCTACCTCTCGGCTGAGAGACATACAGCAAGAGTTAGGCTCGAAAACCATGATGCTACAACAAGATGTGGTGACAAGATGGAATAGTACTTTTCTTATGATGAAAAGTCTACTGGATCAGAAGCGCGCGCTTGGTGTGTATGGAGCAGATCATGAGCTGCCTGCGCGTTTAAGTGCACATCAGTGGGGCCTCATTGAAAACATGACCACGCTTCTCATTCCATTTGAACAATTAACGAGGGAGATCAGCTCACATCAGGCTACTACTGCGGACGTGATTCCGTCTGTTGTGGCACTGAAACGTTTGCTGAGCAAGACAGCTGACACAGACAGTGGGGTCCGCACAGCAAAGCACACACTACTGGACGCTGTGAACGAGCGATTTGGAAGCGCCTTCTCTGAGCCGATCTACTATTTGGCAACGATCCTTGACCCGCGGTACAAAGACCGTTATTTTGACACAGTCACCAAGCAAGCAGCGGTAAAGACGCTCCAGCAACAAGTGGACAAAATGACGCACAGCGACAGCGCAGCGGTAAAGACGCTCCAGCAACAAGTGGACAAAATGACGCACAGCGACAGCGCAACGGAGACACCGGACACAGAAGAACCGCAAGAGAAGAAGATAAGAACAAGTGACGAGGGGGGAAAGTCGCTGCTTGACATGCATGATGAAATTCTGGAGGAAAACTCGACCATGGAACAGCAGGCAGGCCTGACAAGCCACATAAGTGTGCAGGTATAGTATTATCAGACCCAGTCTTACTCTTTAATTCAAATAACGAAGTCTTTTGTGCAGTTCTTTTTTATTATTAACATGCTGTGAATTCTATAGAGTTACTAAAATAAATATACAAAAAAAAATTAAAATAAAAAGCTAATTGTTATAAAGAATATTGTTTAGTAATGCTTCTCTGCCCCCTGTTGACCTTAAGCACTGGTCATCTCTTTAGAGCAAAGTTCATCAAAGGGGAGGAGGACAGTAATGTCTAGACTGCTGGTAATTGATCAGACATGCATAGTAATACACTTGTCTACATTCCTGTAGGTGCATGGCTATCTGAGTGAGCCCCTCATCCCCAGAAATGAAAGCCCACTGCAGTATTGGAAAAACAACATGTCTCGCTTTCCTGCCCTGGCTAAAGCAGCACGCAAGTACCTTTCAGCTCCATGTACAAGTGTGGACAGCGAACGTCTCTTCTCTGCTGCATCACATATTGTTGATGAAAAGAGAAACAGGATCCAGTGTGAGAAAGCAGAAATGCTTCTCTTTGTAAAAAAAAAACCTGCCTTTGGTGATGAAGTAGGCCTGGACTTTAACTTACTGCACAGTGTTAGGTGGAAACCCTGTTTGTTTGAGACATTTACTTTTGAGTAAATTGTTGCTGCTTTTAAGTTGGAGAATGTATAAAGACCACCATGTCTTTTGAATTACGGTTATGTCACAGTTCTCATTTTTGTTTGAACATTTTTATAGATGGGTCTTAAAATTGACTTGTTTTTTATGTTTGCTTGGTAGAAACCTTGTTTCAGGGTTTGGACATTTACATTTACATAAAAATGTGCACGGACAGTCAGGATATGTGTAAGATATTTTGATTTAGCCTTTTTCTCAAATTTGAGTTTAACTGGAGTGCACAGAGCTGAAAACATGTTGCCATGAATACTGGCATGCTTGATAAGTGGTAAATGTTGGTTACTTATGTTTTATGGTAGCCCTGTAAGTTAACCTTGTTATTTGGAAATAAAATTCATTCTGAAAATAAAGGAAGAAATTCAGTATGTACAAACTTTTAGCATCTCAGAAACATTTTTTTAAAAACACATATCGATATCGGTAAATATCGGTCATCGGCCATAACAGAAAAATTAATATCGGATATTGATATCGGCCAAAATTTTCATATCGATGCATGCCTAATATTTTTATTATTAAATATATCTCTTATTAAAATAATGCTTGTGTGTCTGACTGTACACCTTAACCGTAATAAACAAACCGCTAACACTTTAAAAAAAGGTTAATTAGTTAACTACATTAATTAACATTAACTAATAATGAACTGCACTTATACAGCACTTGTTCATCTTTGTTCATGTTAATTTCCACATTTAATAATATTTTATTAAAATCTTGTTAATATAAGTTAATTCACTGAACTAACATGAACAAACAATGAACAGCTTTATTTCTATTAACTCACATTAATAAAGATTAATAAATACTGTAACAAATGTATTTCTTACTCATTGTTAGTTAATGTTAGCTAATACACTAATGTTTAATAAATGAACCTTATTGTAAAGTGTATGGATGTTGTTCTCCCAAGGCATGCTGTCGCACATCTGACAAGCCACCGTGCGGAGAACACTCGCCGACATATTGTGCTTGGTTATGGCGAGTGGAATGTGACAGGATTACCTGCCGAAGTCGACAGTCGTGTACTTTTACGTGTGAGAAGAGTACGTCGCCTCAACTGACGCGTGATAAGTACGTCGCCTCAACAGACGTCTGCCAAAAAAAAAAATAATAATAATATATTATTCATTAAGTACATCTCTGCATTACACTTACCTTCTAAATAATACATCATCATCGGAGCTGTAATTTTACCAAGTATTAAACAGTAATAAAATGAAAGAGAACATGTTTTTCTATAATCCAGTGATAGAAGTTAAAATAAGTAATATCTTAAGTATACTTTCATGCATATAGTAATATATTTGATTTTACTTAAAGGGATGTATTTGTATTTTACTTAAAGGATAGTTCACCAAAATCAAGAACTTCATAATCAAGTAATCACTGAGTAATCATTTACTCATTTTCATGTCTTTCCAAACCTGCAGGATTTTATTTCTTCTGTGGAACATAAAAGTTATTCTAAGACTTTCCTATAATCCAATACTTTTTCCATGTCCCTCAAAGATATGATTTTTGGCTTCCGATAAGTACAATGACTAATTTCACAGAATTTTACAAAAAACTATCATGACTAGTAATATTTATAAAACATATCATCAAGCATTCATTTGCAGTTGAGTAATAATATTTGTTCAGCAGTGTCAACTTCTCGGTTACGTATGGTAACCCTCGTTCCCTGAAGGAGGGAACGGAGACGCCACGTCGGTGACCGACGAATATGGGATATCGCTTCGATAGACCAATCTACTTCGAGTGTAAACTAAACGAGCCAATGCACATTGGCATGCAATTATTGCATCCAGCTGCCGCTGATCACTGCGTGAGTATAAGAAGGCAGCAGGTGCAATGCATTCCAGTTTTTCGCTGAGGAGCCGAGCCGGGGACCCGGCAGCTCAGCGGCGGTACAGCAACCATGGCGACTGGACGTGGCGTTTCCATTCCCTCCTTCAGGGAACGAGGGTTACCATACGTAACCCAGACGTTCCCTTTCAGTCGGTCACTCTCGACGCCACGTCGGTGACCAACGAATATGGGATCCCTATCAAAGCGCCATGGGTGCTGCCCCTTCCAGTGCCCTGTGAGAGCCACCTGCGCCCCTATAAGGTGTAGGCCGTGGCTCAGAACAAGTAGCTCCACTCATCATTGTCAAAGCACTACCTCACTGGGTGAGATTGGATAACACTGGGAAAACGTACCCAGTCCACTTGGAGCCGGGACGCTGCGGAAGCCCCATCCTTCCCGAAGGAGGTCTCGGAAGCAAATACACATATAGCATCCGTTTAGGAGTATACAGAGAAATTTGAGGTGATTAAAACCCTCTTGGGAAGGCAGAAGTCTGCCGGGGAAACACAGGCTCTAAGGCTATACCGTGGACTATACACATATGAGTACCGCTTAGGTCTCAATATGGAACCCACCCTTCCATGGTTCTCACGGATTCATCATGAAGGTCTGGCGCCGGATGTTCCGCCGCGTCCAGCTGCTTAGGGTGATGGAGGATCTCAACAGGGTCTACAGTACGGATACTCTGGAGCGGTTTAAGCAAGCGGGGCCTCTCAGTGCCACTACCCGTTTGAGGTGAGAACAAAGGAGGATACCGGCTCTACACGAAGGCTATTGAACCTAGCGAACGTGTTAGGGTCGCCCAGCCCGCAGCTCTACAAATATCTGTCAGCGAGGCGCCACGAGCCAGCGCCCAGGAGGATGCAACACTTCTAGTTGAGTGAGCTCGCAACCTGAATGGGCAGGGCACATCCTGAGCCTGATAAGCCAGGGTTATGGCATCCACAATCCAGTGGGCCATCCTCTGCTTAGAGACGGCACTCCCCTTCTGCCGGCCTCCGTAACAGACAAAGAGCTGGTCTGAGGTCCTGACGCTTTGTGTCCGGTCTACGTAGCACCTTAATGCTCGGACGGGACAAAGCAAAGCCAGGGCTGGGTCTGCCTCCTCCAGGGGCAGCGCTTGCAGGTTCACCACTTGGTCTTTGAAGGGTGTAGTGGGAACCTTGGGCAGGTAGCCAGGCCGGGGCCTCAGGATTACCTGGGAGTCAGCCGGCCCGAGCTGTAGGCATGAATCGTCGACCGAAAATGCATGCAGGTCCCCTACCCTCTTGATGGAGGCCAGTGCAAGCAGGAGCAGAGTTTTCAATGAAAGAAACTTTAGCTCAACTGAATGCAAAGGCTCGAATGGGCCCTGCTGTAGTGATTTAAGCACTAGAGACAGGTCCCAAGAGGGTATACAGGGGGGCCGGGAAGGATTTAACCTCCTGGCCCCTCTAAGGAACCTGACAATGAGGTCATGCTTACCCAGAGACTTCCCATTCACGGGGTCATGGTACACAGCAATAGCGGCAACCTGGACTTTGAGGGTGGAGGGAGACAGCCTTTGCTCCAACCCTTGCTGCAGAAAGGATAGCACGACCGCAATCAGGCATCTTCGGGGGTCTTCTCGGCGAGAAGAACACCACTCAACGAACAGGTTCCACTTCAAGGCATAAGCGTGTCTCGTAGACGGTGCTCTCGCCGAAGTGATGGTGTTCACTACCTCTTGGGGTAGGTCACCTAGAACCTCCGCGTCCCGTCCAGGGACCAGACATGGAGTTTCCAAAGGTCTGGACGCGGGTGCCAAATGGTGCCCCATCTCTGAGTCAGTAGATCCTTCGTCAGAGGAATTGGCCAAGGAGGGGCTGTCGCAAGGAGCACTAGTTCGGGGAACCAGGTCCACGTGGGCCAATACGGCGCTACTAGCAAGACTTGCTCCTTGTCCTCCCGGGCTTTGCACAGTGTCGGTGCGAGAAGGCTCACTGGGGGAAACGCATACTTGCGTAGGTCCCACAGCCAGCTGTGTGCCAGTGCGTCCGTGCCGAGAGTTCCCTCGGTCAGGGAGTAGAACAACTGGCAGTGAGAGGTCTCTGGAGAAGCAAACAATTCTACCTGAGCGGATCCGAACCATCTCCAAATCAGCTGGACCGTCAGGGGATGGAGTCGCCATTCTCCCGGGAGCATTGCTCGAGCCAGCTCGTCGGCTGTACAATTGAGCAGGCCTGGAATGTGAACGGCACGAAGTGACCTCAGAACCTTCTGACTCCAAAGGAAGAGGTGGCGAGCGAGTTGCGACATGCGACTGGAGCGCAGACCACCTTGTCGGTTGATGTACGCAACGGTCGCAGTGTTGTCCTTTCGGACCAGCACATGCTTGCCTCATAAGAGACCTTTGAGACGGTTCAAGGCAAGGTGTACTGCTAGCAACTCTAGGCAATTGATGTGCCACTGCAGCTGCGGGGCCGTCCAAACCCCTGAGACTGCATGCCCGTTGTACGTGGCCCCCCAGTCGGTGGTGGAGGCATCCGTGTAAACCACAGCATGCCTGGAAATCTGGAGAAACCAATCATCCAGCCGCGAGGGCTCGGGACGCGGTGGAGGATTCCACTCGAGCCCTACTCTCTAGGAGGCACGGGAAAACATAGCTGACATTTCGGGGTCCGACTCAGGCCTTGCCACCATCCCAGAGGGCGGCAGCGCAGCCGAATCTTCGTCCGACAGCTCTCCCTCTGATGCTGAGATCGACATCCGGTCGGGGGGAGGCCCACTGGATACCACTGGTACGCTCGCTGTAGAGAGCCCAGTGCGTTCCGTGGGTTGCTCCACTGGATCGGAGGTGCAAGAGGAGTGCTTATCCCCAGAGGATTGGTTCCCTGTGGGGTTTGCCACCACTGTGACCCTCAAACCATCCGCACTACTGCTGGAAGTGGTTCTCGTATGTCAGCAATGGGACTCCGCCCCCCCTGAAGGTAGTGGAGCCTGGTTCGCAGCTCCGAGATGGTCATATTCCCGCAGTGCGAACATGACTCATCCACGAAAGCCACCTCAGCATGCTCGACGCCCAGACACGTGAGGCAGCGATCGTGACCATCACCCGTTGCCAGGTAACGACCGCACTCAGAAACGCAAGGGTGAAACGGCTTCCTTATAAGGACGATCCGTCGTCTTTACAAAGACGCACCCGTGAAGCTCTTTCAGAGAAATTTGCTCTTTAGGAAATGCTCTTTTAGTGCTGAGGCGCACAGGGGAATTGGCCGTTTGCAACACGACAGGGGTAGTGCAGCTTGAAGTGTGCAATCCGCTCGACACAGGAACAACCGCCGCTGAAGTGCCGTCTCGCCAACACACAAAGCTTCCGAGAGCGTGCTGAACTCGTAGTTCACAGCAGACACAGTTGAGCAGAGCGATACTAACGCTCGGCTCCAAAGCGAAAAGCTGGAATGCATTGCACCTGCTGCCTTCTTATACTCACGCAGTGATCAGCGGCAGCTGGATGCAATAATTGCATGCCAATGTGCATTGGCTTGTTTTGTTTACACTCGAAGTAGATTGGTCTATCGAAGCGATATCCCATATTCGTCGGTCACCGACGTGGCGTCGAGAGTGACCGACTGAAAGGGAACGCCTGTTCCTGAAATCCGTGACTAGATGGAGCTATTGACAAGTTTTGTGCCTAAACTATGTCATTCATAAATTTCTACTGGGCCTGAATGGTTTTACACAATTTAATAGTCCTACTTTATTTGTCTTACATTTCTTTTCAGAAGCCATTGGATTAAGAAATAGAGATGCAGTTTACTTAAAGTTAGCCTACTTTTCAGGGCTAGGAAATATATATATTTATATTTATATTTTTATGTGAACTAGAGTTGACATTTGACTCATCCTAATAGGGTGATGTGTACACAGTCCAGTTTTGCAGTTCATACTGACTCATATGGCCAGTTCAGAATGGTACTTTCTTTGGTATGTGGTCACTAGTTTCTTGTTTCGTTAAACTGGTAGACTACAGACAGACTATTCTATAGCTTTTTCAATAGGACACCTTTACTCAGCTCAATGCTTGAGGTTTGTTCTATGTCTGAACTGTTTTTATCACTTCTTTTGTAATTTGTTAGTCTATTTTCTTCCTCCGGGGAGCAGCCATGAGACGTTTAGTTAGGTTTTAACACCTGAAGCCTTAGTTTTCTCAGTAGTCTTGTTAAATTGGCTTGAAAAATCCCATAGACTTTCAATGAGAGGGTGAAAATTTTATAATATAAGACTTATGATGTATTTTAGCTGTCTACAGCCATAGCGAAGCTTAAAAACTCCCTACTGAAAATACAGCTAAAACAGCTTAAGCTGAATCAGTTACTTTGGCTGTAGGGTTGCCACCTTCAATACAGAAAAATAAGGGATCCCTCGGGGCCACGATGACCAAAGGTCCGATGACGTGCCAGTGAAAGTTTTGATGACTTAAAAAATACAAAATAGACACATTTTTTTTAAAAAATGGTTATTAAATATTTAAACTTGAGTAAAAGTCATAAGAAGAAAACCATGTGATGTTTCAGATGAAAGTTTAATCATTTAATAACAAATATATTATTGGTTGGAGCTTTTGTAAATGTTTTATAATAAAATCTTTAATCTTAACTGTTATTTAATTAACAAAAGTACAAATAAAAGAATTTAAAAGATTAAATATATTTTGTAAATATAAACACATTTTAATTTTGATGGCTGTAAAATAATAATAATAATAATAATAATAATAATTTTAAAAAATAAAATAAAAATGAAAGTGAAAGAACACCTCCTGCATGAAAAATAATCAAATTAGTAAGTAACCCCTGAATTAAATAACCAAAAAATTATTTAAAATTACATTACATTTACATTTAGCTGACGCTTTTATCCAAAGCGACTTACAATTGCAATATATGTCAGAGGTCGCACGCCTCTGGAGCAACTAGGGGTTAAGTGTCTTGCTCAGGGACACACTGGCATTTCACAGTGGATTCGAACCCGGGCCTCTCACACCACTGGCATGCGTCTTATCCACTGCGCTAACACCACCCCCAAAAGCTTAGAATATCTCAGCTCTAATGAATGCAAGTAAAATTATTTTTGGGCTTTATTTTTTTTTTTGTTCATAAAACATAAAACAAAAATAAACACCATTATTTAGATTCTCCTGATTAAAAAGAGCCCAAAATCACCATAATCCGTCATTATCTAAAGATATTCCTCATGAAGTTATAAGTGAGTGAGTGAAGTGACATTCAGCCAAGTATGGTGACCCATACTCAGAATTTGTGCTCTGCATTTAACCCATCCGAACACACACACACACACTGTGAGCACACACCCGGAGCAGTGGGCAGCCATTTATGCTGCGGCGCCCGGGGAGCAGTTGGGGGTTCAATGCCTTGCTCAAGGGCACCTAAGTCGTGGTATTGAAGGTGGAGAGAGAACTGTACATGCACTCCCCCCACCCACAATTCCTGCCGGCCCGGGACTCAAACTCACAACCTTTCGATTGGGAGTCCGACTCTCTAACCATTAGGCCACGACTTCCCAAAAAGATGGAGCGCTTCACGGATTTGCGTGTCATCCTTTCGCAGGGGCCATGCTAATCTTCTCTGTATCGATCCAATTTTAGTATATGTGCCGCCGTAGTTTAACACGCATTAAACTACACAGGAGCTTGGAAAAAAAAACAAAAAAACATCAAAGGTATCTGTAATGGCGATTTCATTCATAACCTCATGAAACATCATATATCATAGAATAAGGCCCGTCATTATTTGCAGAAAATCCATCATTTAGATCCTAAGATATCTCTCATAAAGCTATAATACACAAAAATTAATTATGACATGTAGCTGAGCAAAATATTAATTAATTAATTAAATAATATATATTTAAAAAAAATCAGAGGTTGCACTCCTGCCAAACATGCATAGATCTTGAAAAATGGCACATTCTTTTCAGAAAATTCTTCTGATTAATAATCCAAAATTTACCATAATCAGTCGATCAGTTCGATAGATAGATATTCCTCATAAAGCACAACACATTAAACCAGACAGGGTCACAGGGGCACATATGACGCAGCAAAGAAAAAAAGGCCCAATGCTACAAGTTTCTATTCATAACTTCTCGAAACATGCTCATAATTGGATGTCATTACTTTCAGGAAATTCTCCTTATTAAAAAGAGTTTACCATAATCTGTCATAGATCTAAAGATAATCATCATTGAATTATAAACTCCAAGTGTGCATATTGTGTAACTTACTCGTGGATTTTTATGCTGGTCATTTCATAACTCATGCTCTGATTGTGGAAAATGTCATATCATTATTTACAGCAGATTCTCACAATTGAAATTAGTCTAAAATCAAAACAACCCATTTTGTCTCGCGTGTGAATAATAATACCTAAACCCATGAATTACAGAAATCAGTTGGAAATATCCTTTGAACACTTGGCAAGCAGAATATAAAACCTAGAATGTTTCTGTATTTTATCTTTTATATAACTTATATAACTATATAAAATTTTTAAAAAAATCTTTTTTTTGTGCCATTTACCCTAATATGTCAGAAACATCATACAGCTCAGTTAGTTGTTGTCATATGTAATTTGAAAGGTCTCATAGTAAAATAAAACAGGTGTAATTATTTAGGACTTTGACTAAACTTGACATTCAGAACAAATATTTCTAAACTGTCAAGGACTAAGAGAAAGGCTACCTTGGTTCCAAATGCTGTAACTTTTGATTACTTCATGATATCACCATAAATTGTAATTCACATACATGAATGAATCACGTAGAACATCACCAAAAATGAAAATTTCTCCTACCTTATTTCAGACAGGAACCACTTTGGCAAGTTTACTTGAGTATATTGAACAATTTATCTTTGGCGGTATGGTTCCTTATGGGGGTTCTTGCTCCCAGAATAATTGAACATACAAGAGCTTTAACATTATCCCCTGGAACCATGAATTTATAAATACATAACAATTAAGACTTTTAATAGTCTTTAAAGCAAACTGTGATAATCATGTAGATGTGGCATTGGGACGTCTATCCTGATGCCTGGTTATGAAGATGAGTGTCTCTCAGCAGTGAGGTCCATACCAGCTAAGATTTAGGAAGCCTTAGTGATCTGAAACAAAGAAGACGACAGCCAGAAGATGCGCAGTAATATGCTCATGCTTATAATGGGGAGGGAGGGAGGGTTGCGAGCCGTTGAGCATACTTACCGAGCAGTAGTGCCACGTATATATATATGTCCCGTGTCTAATAGGAGAGAGATGGTGATTGGAGCGATTTGACAGATATCCACATCAGCTGTTCACAGCCTTGCCTCCATGGCCTGACTGAACTAACGCTGCGCTCAATTTATCTTGAGATAAATATAAGAGAGATATAAAAAAATATCCCTTGACCACACAAATTTCTCTTACATTTTATCATCTATTTCTCCACATGAGAATATTCAGAGGGCAAAGATTTTTCCCTCTAAAAATATAGAAAGATTTGTATCAAATGATACCATCCTTTTGACTCTCCTTGCTACAGTTTTTGAGTTATGAGTCATTATTTTGGTATGTCAAAGCAAAAACAATAGCTTCACTGAGGTGAAGCCTCAGGGCTTTAAAGGGTTCAAACTGTCTATAATCAGAGTAAATTGGTAATAGGTCAGGGTATCAGGTTGACTCATCAGAAAACTATACATCAATTCTATGCAGTGATGCCACGGATTCTCTCAGATAGTCAGAGACAATGGAAATGTGTGACGTGCTTAGAGTCCAACATTTGTTATTGGATGGGGGTTTATCAGAGCAAGAGGCATGGGTGACTGGCATGTGTGAGGGTACACTAACATGGAGGCATTACATGTCATTGGCATTCGACAGAGACATAAACTGCCATATACTACCAAGACGACGCCAGCTCTCATTCTGTCCTTCTCTCATTCATGTGCTACAACAGCTTGGTTTCATAGAGACAGAGTGAATGTGCTAGATCAGTCCAGATCTGTCTCCTATATTGAACATCATGAACCCTAACCCATCATGAAAAAGACATCCAGGCAATGATGACCACAGACTGATGAGCAGCTGAAGTCTTGTAAAAAAAAATCTAGTATCCTCGATTTACAAACAATTAAACATTGTAATTTTAAAGAGAGTTGCTGGTACACAGTGTTAAACATGTCCCTGTCCCAGTTATCTTATATTTACAGATTACCAATTATTTGGTCAGTGAAAACATTGAAAATCTTTTCTTTGCACTTTTGACAATCAAATAAACAATACAATTGCGATTTTATTATAAGATCTTAATTTTATTGCATTTTAAAAATCTTTTTCTGATTTGGGGTTGTATATAATCCTATCTTGTATGTTTTATGTCTATAAAAGTTATTGTAATGATAAATATAAAATTCAAAGATTTCTATGTACTGTAATTATATAAAACTATACTCTCAGCGCACCATAGTTATGCAAATGAAGTAGATCATCGCGTTTGTTTCAATTCATAAGGATTACAACTTCGAGAAAAATATTTGGGTTAAAATCAATCCCATGACGCAATCTGGTGGACAATATTAATATCACAGCCTTAGCGTCCCAAATATTATAAATTAATAAACCTAAGCATGTTTGCTTAGAACGACTTTGTTCTCGACGCAATAATGTTAAAGATCGAATTTCTAATGAATATCTAATATAAATACAACTTTATTTCTGTTAAAATTAAACTTCTTTTATGTCGAGATCACAAGGAAACAAGAAAGAAATGTAATTCAAGCAGAAATCATGCATTTCCTCTCAGTTTTTCCCTACTTTTTGTAGCATCCACGCAAACTGAACATTAATGTGCTGTACTTCACTTCAACACCAACTTAACAGATAAACAGAATTCTCAAACATAAAATAGACTTTACTATGCAGTAATTATTATGCACTATTACCACTTTTGGGGAAATATCTAAATAAAAGTAACAACCTGTTACAAATACATCTACTGTAATGCAAACTTTACATTTCGTGTAAGGCGACGTATATTGAGACGATGTATATATCAGGCGTCATCTAAGGCGACATAGCTAGTTCAGATGTACTTAGTACACATACTATTAGGCTTGTTTGAGATGCGCCTCGCCTCGCCTGAAATGTAAGCGAGAGTAGGCGGCTGCAGTGAGAGGAGGAGTGAACAAAGCGCAGGCAAGCCGGACAGATCTCTCTTCTCGTAGTGGATCTGACACCTGTGAGATCAAAGATGGCTATCGCGGGATTCACGCTTGTGCACAGTGTTGCTAATAAACTGGATGTAATTCAAGTTCTGTTGCTTTTATATGAAAATAAATAAAATTAACAAGACTCCTATTTAATTACATACCAAAGACGTGTTTATCAATATTTTTTTTCTTTAATACAGACATGTGTTTTTATTTATTTATTTTTTATAAAAATTAAATTACATAACCCAAAGAAATCTCACTGTCAGATAGTTCGGGAATATTCACAAATAACATATAAACATAAAACATGATATTAGAGTTTTAAAATCAAACATTTTAAAAGAGAACAATACGTCACAGTTGTTTAAACCAATGAGCATTCATCTTTGTCGTCAGCAAGTCGTTTCCCATTGTGCTTTTGATTAGCGCAGTCGGTGGAGAGCAACTGCGCGCGACTGCAGAATCCGACACGTGCGCCTTGCGCTCGCAAGAGATTTTTGACCTACGTCAGCATGACATCAGAGCAAGGCGGACGTCACTCGGACACATTTCTAACCAGCATGCTTCTCGCGCTGATCACCAGTGATCAGTTCTGCGCAGATTTTTCTCATCTCAAACAAGCCTATTTTGATACATTTCTCACGTACGCCGTCGTCACATCGCCGCCTATGATTGGTTCCAACAGTGACGTCGGCGTGACGTCGCCACGGGTCTGTCGTCTGCCCTCCCATTCAATCCCATTCAAAAATGGACACGGACTGACGGCGACGGAAGGGTCGACTGCTCCTTCTCCTTCTCCGGCTAAGCCTTAGATTTGTCAGAATCCACACTTCATACTTGGTACTCATTTCCGCTGACACTTTCCAGCCGAGTATTCGATTCCTCCCACTTTCGTCGGTACTTTTGCATCCGCTTTTGTTTCAATGCTGGACGTGGGGGAGGGGGGGGGGGGTTATCTGGAGCAGCCTCCGTCATTCTTTCAAACCGACTCTCTGCCAAGAGACCCGGCCTCCTCTGTCTCTGTTTGCCTGTGAACCTGAAACAAACCAATCAATCCAACGATGGCAGCGAGTATTACCCAATCAGGGGCAGAATAGGACGTTTCTTCAAAATGCCGGTGGGATGATCTGCGTGAGATGCTGCATTGAAGACAACTCCGAAAATACAGGACAAACCCCATCCCGTATTGATTTATTGATTCAAAACGGGACACGCTATTTTATTCTCAAATACGGGAAGATTCCGTATTTTAAGGGACCGGTGGAACCCTATTTGGCTGGTCTCCCTCCGTGGTCTTAGCTGGTTTGTAGCATTTTATTTTATTTTTTATTTTTTTTTTTTGCTGAATCAACTGGTTTTAGCTGGTTTTGGATTGGCATAGAAACATGTTAACAACATGATAGTAACTTGCTAATCAGATTAGAAACAGGCTATTAACATGGTTTTAAAGTGGTTTTGGCCACTGTCACGCTGGTCTTAGCTATTTTTTTTTACTAAATCAACTGGTTTTAGCTGGTTTTGGATTAGCACAGAAACATGTTAACAACATGCTATTAACTTGCTAATCAGGCTAGAAACATGCTATTAAAGTGGTTTTGGCCACTATCACGCTGGTCTTAGCTGTTTTTTTTAGCGGTTTCTTTTAGTGAATCAACTGGTTTTAGATGGATTATCATAGAAACGTGTTAACAACATGCTAGTAACTTGCTAATCAGGCAAGAAACAGACTATTATTATGGTTTTAAAGTGGTTTTGGCCACTGTCGCGCTGGTCTTAGCTATTTTTTTTTTACTAAATCAATTGGTTTTAGCATTTATCGATTGGCATAGAAACATGTTAACAACATGCTAGTAACTTCCTAATCAGACTAGAAACAGGCGATTAACATGGTTTTAAAGTGGTTTTGGCCACTGTCACGCTGGTCTTGGCTGTTTTTTACTGAATCAACTGGTTTTAGCTTGTTTTAGCTGGATTACCATAGAAACATGCTAACAACATGCTAGTAACTTGCTAATCATGCTAGAAACATGCTTTTAACATGGTTTTGGCCCGTTACGCTGGTCTTACATGGTCCTTAGCTGTATTTTTTAACAGAATTAACTGGTTTTAGCTGGATTAGCATATAAAAATGTCAACAACATGTGAGCAACTTGCTAATCAGGCTAGAAACATGCTTTTAACATGGTTTGAAGTGGTTTTGGTCATTCTCATTGTAACTGGTCTTAGCTGGTTTTTAGCTCTTTCACCTATAGAAAACATTTGGTGCATCGTAAAGAGGAAGATGTGACAAAGAAGACCTAAGATAGTTGAGCAACTAGAAGCCTACAGTATATTAGACAAATAATGGGACAACATTCCTATTCCTAAACTTGAGAAACTGGTCTAACTGATATAAAATCACCATAAATCATCATGAATGCGATTTTCTAGTTTTTTTTTTGGGTTCGTTCCAACAGTCAGACATGTATTTATCATCAAATCCAGAGAAAATTTAAGGTTCTGATATTAAGATAATCTACTTATTCAAAATATAATGGATACATTTATTAGTCACATTCTTCCATGAACTATCGCTACTTACCTTAGCCTACTGCATTCAAAATTGCTAAAATGGTGAGACTATACATGTTAATTTAAACATTTTATTTGTATTGGTTTATCAAATATGATACACAAAGCAATTTGCAGGTGGAAGTGTAACACTCCAAAACAGGAGTAGGAAAAGAGACCAACAGGTTCCTGACTAGACAAAATTAGTTTGGGCCTCAGTAGCCAAGGAGACTCAAGCACAACCTCGATTAATAAAGATATGGCTTTTTATTCTTGTATAATAAACAACTCACATTAAAACCTCAAGAGGTCAGAGCAGCAGGTTAGGGATGGGTGTCACATATGATTAATAGTGTATTTGACCGGGGACTTCCGGTTAGGTAAGCATGTGAACAGTAGGGTGCTCTCGCCTTCCCACACATTTATTCTAAAAGTTTACTTTTACATTAACCCCAATAGTCTTAAACAACATAGTGTACTATATTAAGTTAATACAAGCTGGCACGATGTCAAAAACGGGAAAGAATGTTAAAAAGAGCACCGAAGGAGAAGCCTCAGCCGCATGCAACAACACCTAATTTCAGTTAGGGAAACCCACAGCTACAAACTATCCCTCCCAGTCGCTTCACGCATATCGCATAAAAACATCCAACCCACATCCCGGCACGGTAGCCTCGGCAAGAAGCTCAGCAGCATTCACATAAAAAGTTTTCCCGCTCACAACAACAGACCTCAGACCTTTATGGATTCCCTTAGAAATACAGCACAGGTGTATGTCTTTTTCCATAATGAGATGCAAGGCAGATACTATAGGCACGATCACTGTCGCCCCTCCCCTTGTCTAACATGAAGGGCTTACAGAAGCAAATCACAAATTTGAGAGGAACATAATGTGAAAGTTAGATAGTTGAGGTGCCAAAGACAGTTCAATCTTTTCTTTATTCCTGTCCTGCAATGCGAATTTTACGCAATTTTTATCGAGGAACCTCCTTGAAACGCAATTGGGCTAGTTTTGAGAAGCAAGTGGGCAGGATTTGCTTTGAAAACCTGCAATCCTGATCTGAACGCACGTGCTGGAGATGTACTTCTAATCACAGAACGCCTTTACCGACGAGATGCGCATGAAAATCGCATTAAATTGTTTTTGCACAGCCCTAATTGGCGACGAGGGTTCTTCACACAGACCCATACGCTCATAAACAGACATTCTCACATGCACATTTACAGACACAAAGCCTGCACCTTATTAACACTGTGAATAATCACTCAGAGCAGAAAGTGTCTGAGTGTGAGCTGAACTGTAAAAAACTGTTCGATTTAGATGTTTTTGTCTTTTTTGTCCTGGTTGTGCCCCTTTCAGGGAACAACCATTATCTTTAAGTTCTCTCAGGGGGTTCGTTGGACTTCATTACCCTCCGGTAAGTTTGTGAAAGAAAGGTCCAAAAGTGCCAACAGATGCTCTGCCATTAATAAATCAGCATGGCTCCTTCAGTCGTAACACATCCTCCTTTGGGAAACCGGTAGGTCGATTGCCTTTTATAATTTAATCTAAAGATGAACCATGTTTTTTTTTTTCAAGTTTGGGGTTGTCGTCCTGCAATAATCCTCGTACTTTGTGGCGCGTTGTTAATGCTGGCTTTTCCCGTTACAGAACGGCACGGCTATGCTGCTTGCCTTGTTTGTGATCTGGTTAAATGCAGGCCTTGTCCACATGCCACCTATGGATTGGTTTTGTAGGATAGCGTTGTGTCAAAGACAGCCTTTGTTGGTGCATTTTAACAGTGTATGAACTTGATCTATAATATAAACGTTGGCTAAATTTGCATGTAAAACCACAAAATTGCATTCATTTTCTTCTGTTTTTAAACAGTGCATCTGCTGTTCAGATGACCAAGGGTTGTGGAAAGGTTGTCCTATACTATATAGTATTGCTGCATGAATATGGTAACTAGTCATTTAATTATCGGTCATGTTCATCTAGTGATGTTTGCAGTCAGTCTAGCCATATAAGCTGGCACTGATAAAAGTTTATCCACAGCTTGTTCAGTGTCATATTGTTCAATCTTCCTGTTTGTACGTTTGTTTATTTTCCAGAGAATAGACTGCATTTCAGATCTGCAGAAGAACTAAATTATTCACAAATGGAGTGTAGATTAGATGGACAGGTGTGAACTTTTTTTCCCCTCTTTGTTGTTTTGCCTTACATTTACTGATTAACATCGGTACAGTATTTGTAAACAAAAAACAAAAAAAGAATGCTGTATTTACAAGTACATAGATATGGTAGTGATAGTTATTAATCTATTTTTAAGTTGTAAAAAGTTTGTAATATGGTAAATAATTTCAGGCGAACATAGAATTCAAATTAAGTCTTTTTGACTTACTGGAGCCCTTCCCCGGACAGCATGCCAAATATGCATTTCCATACCTCAGCTAATCATATGTAAGCGTGAATAAGTGCACACCTTATTTTCCTTGAATGCGCGAGACTACAGAGTCATCAGCCGCTAATAAGTAAATAACTAGCATATGAAGCATATTAAACTTTTTGTATACCTTTAAATTAACACATGATAGAAATTGTCCAATTAGGAAAATCATCAAAAGAAATAAATACTTGGATACACCATGGATCACAAAAGGATTGAAAAATGCCTGTAAAAAAAAGAATACACTCTACAGAGAATTCCAAAAAATAGAACTGAACAAGCTGAGAATAAATATAAAAAATATACAAATAAATTGACAACCATATTACGGATCTCAAAACAGGAATACAATAGCAAATTATTAGATAGGAATATAAGTAACATTAAAAGTATTTGGAATATATTAAACAATGTAATTAGGAAACACTATAGAAAAAACTATTATCCACAGTATTTTATTGATAATGATGAAATCATAAATGATATGAACGATGTAGTTAATAACTTTCATAGGTACTTTGTAAGTGTGGACCTAAACTGACAGGAAAAATCCTTGATTATGTATCAGCAGATGATTGGAATGAGAAACTAATATGTAGAAATTCAAATTCAATGTTTCTCACGGCAGTGGAGCAAAAAGAAATAATAGATATTGTACTTAATTGTAAAAACAAGATGTCAACAGACTGTGATGGTACTGATATGACAATAGTCAAAAAGGTTATTGAAGCAATTGTACGACCATTGACACACATCTGTAATCTTTCTTTTCAAACTGGTAAATTTCCAAATAGCATGAAAACCGCAAAAGTCATCCCATTAGACAAAACTGGGGACAGACACCATTTCACCAATTATAGGCCTGTTTCCCTACTACCACAGTTTTCTAAAATCTTAGAAAAACTGTTTGTTAACAGATTAGACAAATTTATTGACAAACACAAATTACTTGCTGAAAGTCAATATGGATTCAGATCACAAAGATCTACTTCATTGGCAGTTTTGGAATTAATAGAAGAAATCACCAGTTCCATAGACCAAAAGAAATTTGCAGTTGGAGTCTTTATCGATCTTAAAAAAGCATTTGACACAATAAATCATGAAATATTATTTAAGAAACTGGTTATGGTATCAGGGGTGTTGTATACAATGGATGAAAAGTTATTTAAGTAACAGGCAACAATTTATGAAAATAAGTGATTTTCAGTCATCATGCTTGGACATTGTTTGTGGTGTCCCCCAAGGGTCAGTGCTGGGTCCTAAACTATTCATCTTATACATGAATGCTATATGTATGGTATCAAAAATACTGCAATATGTTCTATTTGCTGACGATACAAATATTTTGGGTATTGGGGAAAACCTGCAACAGCTTATGGAGGACATCACCTCAGAACTGATCGAAGTAAAGAAATGGTGTGACTTAAATAAACTGTCTTTGAATTTGGATAAAACTAAATTTATGTTGTTTTGGAAGCATAAGGGGAACAGCAATGTAAAAATGGGGATAGATGGTATAAATATTGATAGAGTTACTGAAATTAAGTTTCTGGGGGTGATGATCGACCACAAGATCAGCTGGAAGCCACACATTCATCATGTTCAGTCTAAATTATCCAGAAGTATCTCCATTCTTGGTAAAGCCAAACAGTTCTTGAATATAAAAGCATTACATATATTATACTTTTCATTAATTCTGCCTTATTTAAATTACTGCGTGGAAGCCTGGGGTAACACCTACAAATCCTCACTCCGACCGTTGTGCACACTCCAGAAAAGAGCCATCCGGATAATACACAAGGCAGGTTTTCAGGATCATACAAATGAGTTATTTAGAAATTCCTGCCTACTAAAATTTTCAGATCTGGTAGAATTTACTTAGTTAATGTTTAAAGCCAGGAACAAACAACTACCAGATAATATACAGAAACTTTTTACGGATAGGAAAGGGGGTTATGATAACAGGGGAAGGTGCAACTTCAGGATAGAGGGTGTTCGAACAACCATGAAGAGGATGTGCATTTCAGTCTGTGGGGTTAGGGTTTGGAATAAACTCTGTCAAGAACTTAAGCTATGTCCAAGTATGAGTTTGTTTAAAAAGAGGTTTAGACTAATGATTTTTGTGAAGTATCGAGATGAAAGCTAGAGGTGAATTGAGGTCTAGTACGGTGTAGATATAACTGTACATGTGAGTGGGACGAGATATTTTTGTGTAGGTGTGTATGCATATGAATGTGTATGTGGGCATGGTAGGGGGATGTGAATAAGGATTTGAAGTCAAGGCTCTAGAATTTACTATAAGAATAATATTAATTACTTTCTATTGATATATGTTTACATTAATTTTCTCTGATTTATTTGTTTATTATTATTATTATTATTTTTTCCGTAGATTATAAGACTTTGGAAACAGGATGATTATTGCAAATGCAAGTTTTGAATACTGGAGAGGGGGTAGGATTAAATAAGTTTTTTACTTCTTCCAACCCCTTTTCAGACATGTTAAAGAGTGTTAGTGTGTAATTGATTGTGTGCATATGTATGCGTTTGTGTATATATGTAAGCGAATGTATATGCATGTTGGTATGTATATGTACCTGTATATGTCTATATGTATATGGGTATGTATGTATGCACGTAGGTGTGGGTATGTGTGGATATATACATGTATGTTCATATGGATATGGATGAGGGTTTCGATGCACATATGTGTCTATGCGCTCAATCTCATGTGGGAGTTAAAGACTGGCTGTATGTTATGGAAACAAAGTGTAGGAACTTATTAACATGTCTGAAATAAATTAAAAGAAAGAAAGAAAGAACTAAGAATAACAGTGCAGTAAACAATTAAAAAAAATGTGTTTATGATTCACTGAAAAAAAGATTCATTGAATTTACTAAATTGTTTATGGTAAGTTGTTGCAATCAATTTATTTTAGCTACATTTAAATAAACCAATTTTGCTGAAAGTTAATCAACTAAATTAGTTTATTTAAATATAGATCAATTGATTGCAACCACTTACCATAAAAAGTTTTTTGTAAACTCAATGAATCATTTTTTTTTTTCATTTCTTCAACAAATACTAGTTTAAAGTATTAAGCAGCATAACGAAATGTTTTGTATATCTAAAATAACTGAAGTGGACGACACTTCACTGAGTTGCAATTTGCTGCTCCAGCCAGTTGTAACAAACAAGGTAGGCTAGTCTGTCAGAGCTTTTGAGAGTTACCTCAGAGCACAGTCGCACACACACACACACACACACAAACACTCGCAAACGCTCACAAAGAGAATCAGAGTACATTTCTTACAAAGGAAATATTCAAAAAATGCGGCGTTACTAATAGTTTCAAGGGAGCAACAGAATAGAACAAAAGGCACAAACTGCAATAATCACGTAACTGACGAGGTTATATTTATGTGAAGTTAAAATTATGCCTATGGTTTTTCATAAGAGGTTTGTGAAATCGACTGTGTTTTTTAATTTATTTGTTTAATCTGTAAAATAATAAGAACAACTGAGGCTACTCTTCTACATTCGATTAGACTTATTTACTAGACTGATTTTTACCTCACCTATACCATGCAATTTGTTGTCTCTACTACTACAGATTGCTTTTGATGTATGTCACTGAATAAATAAAAGGGTCTGCTAAATGCATGAATGCATTTTAGACTGGAGAGCACATAGTCTTTAACAAAGACGCAAGTGTCTGGTCAACACATTTTAATATCCAAAAATATGCAAAACCAGCAATGCGTCACCTGCAGCACCTCACCTGACAAGTGCGTCAAACATATATATGGCATCAAGTATCAGAGGACTGGTTTAACAGGACATGATTCACACAAGACTACTACATGTTGATGCTCTCGACTTTTCCGATAGAGGTAAGTCAACTTATTTTTTTTTCAGTTGAAATACAAAATACATATAAAAAAAGATAATTTGTTTAATAAACTGATATAGCCTACATGTAACCTGAGTTTTTATTAAAAGAGAAACGAAACGCCAGAAATGAAAGCCCAAAAATGTTATCCTAGTTTACACACAAGTTGTTACAAACCTGTATCTTCCATGTTTAAATTTCTTCCTTCAGTTAAACATGGAAGATACTTTGAAGAATGTGGGTAACCAAACAGTTTCTGGTCCCCAATGATAATATATTTTTTTCTCTACTGTGGAAGCTGCTAAGGACCAGAAACTGTTTAGTTACCCACGTTCTTCAAGATTTCTTCTTTTGTGTGGTGGGTGTCCCTTATTTTTCCTTGATCAAGGTGTAAACGGCTAGTCATGGGGCCCTGTGTGTCACCTGGTTGCCCGTTGACGCCAACATTAACCAAAGTTGCCAGGCAACATTGCCCGAAAAGTTGCCACATGTATCACCAGCATAAGCATATGATTCATTGAATTTACTAAAAAATTATTTTAAGCAATTTGTGGTTGCAATCAATTTATTTTATATACATTTAAATACATTTTGCTGAAAGTTAATCAACTAAATTAGTTTAAATATAGCTAAAATATTTTTTTTCAGTATAATAACAATATTTAATTAACAAGGACTATGTAAAATAAAATGTTATTGAATATTTTCCAATGCAACTCAAGATGATCATTTATATATTTTAAAGCCCATGTTATAATATGTTTATATTTGTAGTTATAGCCAACAATGCATTGTATGGGTCAAAATTATATATATATATATATTTTTTAGGCAAAAAATCATAAGGATTTTAAGTAAAGATCATGTTCCATGAAGATATTTTGTAAATTTCTAGAGATGTTCCGATACCCTTTTTCTCTTCCCGATACCGATTCCGATACCTGGGTGTGTATCTGTATATACAGCTGTATATACTACTAGCCCTGTGTAAATTGCTAGAATTATTTTATGGTGTGCTTCAGACTTATCCCTTAATAAAACATGAACAAATACATGGTGAACTACTGTATTTATTACAGTATTTTTATTATCTGACATGAATTTGACAGTAATATTATTTATTTTCTTAAGCAAAAAAGAACTTCAAATACAGCCAAACATATAACACCGCAAACTAAAAAAGGTATTTTAGTTTTACAATATAACTGTAAAAAAACTGCAACAAATAAGTTTAGGAATATAAAAAAATGATATATTAATCAGATAATCTCTTTACAACAAAACAAGTAAAAAACAAGCAACCGTCTAGGCATAATTATTATTATTATTATTAATAGAGACGTATTATTTAAAAAGGCAGTGTAGAGAAAAGAAATCTCTGATAGCCGAGGCACTCCTTAATTAAAATGTCTTTAATGAAAAAATGACATGTCCTAAATGGACAACTTTAAAGTTGTCCATTTAGGACATGTCATTTTTTCATTAAAGACATTTTAATTAAGGAGTGCCTCGGCTATCAGAGATTTCTTAATTAAAACATTAAAAAATGAGGTATACCTAATGCACATTGTTCTTCATTTTCTAGAACAAGAGTTTAAGAACATTGCTGTATTTTTGTATTTTTAATTAAGAGAAAGTACTCCGCCATCTTGCTCCGACCAAAGTGACTTGAACGCACATGCCGTCGTAAGCATGACTTCCCACCTCGTGCGTACGAACTTCCCAGTAGGACTTGAACGCACCATAAGCGCTGAACTCCAGACTGTAGCCGAATATATACTAGTGTCTGTGAATATTAAATTGCAAAATACAATTTAAATATTACTCCTTCAAATTCTACATCTCTGTGGGGTGACGGGCGCAGATGCTGGTGTTTATGATATGACAGTTTTCTCAAATGAAACGGTAAATTCCATGAAGTGACGCTTTATGTGTTCGTGTCCTCATATAGTTACACACGGCAGAGACTACAAAATAGCAAGCTCCCACGCATCTGCGCCCGTCACCCCACAGAGATGTAGAATTTGAAGGAGTAATATTTAAATTGTATTTTGCAATTTAATATTCACAGACACTAGTATATATTCGGCTACAGTCTGGAGTTCAGCGCTTATGGTGCGTTCAAGTCCTACTGGGAAGTTCGTACGCACGAGGTGGGAAGTCATGCTTACGACGGCATGTGCGTTCAAGTCACTTTGGTCGGAGCAAGATGGCGGAGTACTTTCTCTTAATTAAAAATACAAAAATACAGCAATGTTCTTAAACTCTTGTTCTAGAAAATGAAGAACAATGTGCATTAGGTATACCTCATTTTTTAATGTTTTAAATTAATTTATGATGCCATTGCCAACTTTATTGTTACAAGTTGCATTGTTATATTATAGTGCCATCACATTTTGCTTCGTCGATTAACTTACTGAGCTGTAAATAGAAAAGTCTGACAATATCACAGCTAAATACCTTTAAGTATTGTATATTCCTCCATGTTAATCACTGACACGCCCCCAACTCGTACAGATCGGGGCTTAAAGAAAATCCAGAGCTCCCCACTGGTATTTACGATATTGTGGTTGCGTTCATGTGCATTCAACTCGTAAATACGATCTATACAAGTTGACTTGAATGCACCTTTAGACTTACAAGGAAGTGACTGAACGCAGCTGAGGGTACCGAGTATACTCGGGAGTCTGTAACTTACTAACGGTACTAAAGAGACGCTGGTATCATCACATTTTTACATTTTCAGCACCGACTTCTGGTTGGTCCAGTATGAAATACTGCTAAACAGCGGACATACTGCTAACCACTGATCTGTAATATAGAAGTGGCTTCCCTGTCTGTTGGCAGTTTAGAACGCAATGAGCGATCCAGTCATATATAGATCAGTGCTGGTAACGCGTTTTCACTTCTTCTTAGCTGCTCTAAACAGGGGTTGCTTGTGGCAACACAGTAAAACTTATTGTGTTTGCAATGCATTCTGAGCAGCGAAGAAGAACCGTGCAGCGGTTAGGCAAAGCTAGCGGTCATAACTAGGTCTTGTTTAAGAAAATGGTATCGGATCGGTATATGGGTTCATTTACTCGCCGATGCCAGAATTTGTTGTGGTATCGGTGATATTTCCTATACTAGTATCGGAATCGGACCAACTCTATAAATTTCCTACCATAAATGTATGTATGTAATTGATTAGTAATATACATTGCTAGGACTTCATTTAGACAATTTTAAAGGCGATTTTCTCAACATCTACATTTTTTGCACCAGTTAATTGCAGATTTTCAAATAGTTATATCTCGGCCAAATATTGTCCTATCCTAACAAACAAATAGAACGCTTATTTATTTTTAAAAAAATGACCCTTATGACTGGTTTTGTTGTCCAGAGTCACATATTTCAAGCCAGATATTAATCAATTTTACATCTTTTTCTCTACATTAGTGATGGAGAAAACAACTATTTCAAAAACCACTAGGAACATTACAATCGCCACATTTTTGATGGCATTTCTTACAATCTACATGTACCTGTACCACGACTCAACCAAAAACTTTTTCAGCAAATTCACTGGTGCTCATGTCCAGATAAATAACACAGAAAATTGCCTCAGTGTTCTTAAGATGCATAACTACAAGTGCAGCCCAGACATCACCTTGGACAAACATCTGATAGCAGCATCTAAAGAGAAAGAAGAACCAGACACCATTGTGTTAATCTGGATGTGGCCTTTTGGCGTCAGTTTTGATTTAAGACCCTGCAGTTCGGCTTTCGGTATCCATGGCTGCCATTTAACGGATGACAGAGGTCTATTTAATCAAGCACATGGGGTAATGATTCATCATAGAGATATTAGTGGGGATTTATCCAACATGCCACAACTCCTACGACCAGCTTTACAGAAGTGGGTATGGTGGAATATGGAGTCTCCAACTTATACAAATCAAATTCCCTTGCTAAAGGATCTATTTAATCTGACTTCAAGCTACCGCTGGGACTCGGATATTCCAGTACCTTACAGTAGGATCACAGAAAGCACAGAGGAAGAGAAAAAATATACTATCCCAAAGAAGGACAAATTAGTTTGTTGGATAGTAAGTCACTATAGCCCAGACCTTAAGCGATCACATTATTATACTGAGTTAGTGAAATTCATTGACGTGTCAACTTATGGCGGGCACTTCAACAAACGAGTTAATGATAAGGAATATTCCAGTTTAGTGTCCAGTTGCAAATTCTACCTGTCTTTTGAGAATTCCATTCATAGAGACTATGTTACAGAGAAGCTGTTTAATGCTCTAGGGCTTGGTACCGTTCCTGTTGTTATTGGCCCACCCAGAGAAAACTATGAGCTGTTCATACCAAGTAAAGCCTTCATTCATGTGGATTACTTTCCATCCCCAAAAGAACTGGCCGATCATCTGAAACACCTCGACCAAAACGAGGACCTATATATGCAGTACTTCACCTGGAGAGAACATTTTGTTTCAAAGGCAACATACTTTGGTCTTGAACATGCCTGTTGGATTTGTGATCATATTAGAAGGAATAAGCACTACAAAGTGGTCAAAGATCTCAACAGCTGGTTCTGGGCTTAAGGCCAATTTAACAGATGCTGAGTGAACGTTGAGGTAAGTCATGAGCAGGAGCGAAGCAGCCATTTTAAAAGACTGTGTGGGGGGGGGGGGGGATGATGTGACCCTCAACGGCCAGAGCAAAGTGAAATCGCGAGCGCAACAGGAGATTTGAAGCTCATGACAGATGCACCCAAGAGATTATTCGTCTTGTGATTGGCTGAATGTTAGTCAACTCAAATCTAAATAAACAAACCAGAGAACACTGGCGGAAATATCGGTGGTGGGTCAAACAAAGCGCGGGGGACAGAATCACCTCTTTTTAAAGCTGCTGCTACGCCCCTGGTAATGAGTAGAGAGACTTTTCACCTCCTTTGGAAATGGGCATTAACCAACAACCACAAATAACTTGTAATGTCATAACCTGCAAATAACTACATTAAAGGGATACTCCACCCCTAAATGAAAATATTGTCACTTATACGAAGCATCGGGAACACTTTTTGTACGTGAAGAAAAAAAACTGTGGTTTGTACATGACCTTTGTCAACGGTCTCCTCTGTGTCTCTCCATATCACTGTATCCTATGTATATAATTTACGCATTAAGCAGACGCTTTTATCCTAAGCAACTTACAGTGCATTCAGACTAACATTTTTTACCTAACATGTGCTCCCTGGGAATTGAACCCACAACCATTTGAGCTGCTAATGCAATGCTCTACCACTGAACCACAGGAACAGTAAAACAGCATATCCTACCAGCATATGGTAAAAAGTATTCCCGTCTCTTCATATAACCTAGATTGCACATCTGATGGCAGATGGAGTATTCTGACGATGACTTTTATACCTTTTCTGGACCTTGACACTGTAATTTACTTGGCAGTCTATGGGACAGTCTTAAGCCTCCAGGTTTTCATCCAAAATATCTTAAACTGTGTTCCGAAGATAAACAGAGCTTTTACGGGTTTGGAACAACATGGGGGTAGGTGATTAATGACACAATTTTCATTTTGGGATGGAGTATCCCGTTAATGTTTACTATTTCAATGTAAGCACATTATTGTCAACAACCTTTGTTATTTTCTGCAGACTTGCAGGATAAACTGAAATTATTATTATTATTATTTTGTTGTAATTAACATTATACCACAGATGAAGAATAAACCACATTAATAAAGTGTAAATTGTTTTGTAAGTTCACCTGTCAATCACCCACTTTAACAGGAGATTTAAACTTATATGATTTGATTTGGTGATACAGACACTGATAACATTATTATTATTATCAGGGGCGACATTTGAGTCATGGGGGCAAGAAAAAAATTATAGCTATATATTTATATATATATATATATATATATAATATATATACATACATACATACACATCCAATAGATTTTTTTAAAAAAGCTTATTGACGGTATACATGAAAGCTGATGTTTAGAACTACTGTTGGAGTTATTAGATCATTATTGATGTATATGTATATTTTGTTTGTGCATTTTGTTGATGTGGTTGTATGGATCATTTGGGATGATTTATAAATATGTTTGCAGTATTTTGTTATAGATTTGAAATATATGTGTATTTGTTTAAAGATCTTTGTGATATTGGGGCATTACGGTAATACATGTTTTAATTAGCGCAGGTGTTGCTTGGTAGAACATGGCACTGAGGAAGAGTTAATAACAGAAAAAGCTTTGCACTTGTGCACTTCTTTTCACACTTTGTGTGACCTCTAAACAATAAATGTTATATAGCTTTGTGAGCTGCATTTTGGATGAGTGCGGATCTCGTTTATCTTTGTATATTTTGAATCTATGCACCATATGTTTTTTGTTTAGGTTGTGGTATTGCTGGCCCGAGCTTCGAACCCACAGCCCTAGGGTTAGGAGTCAAACTCTCTAACCACTAGGTCATGACTCCTCTTGTAGTTTGCATTCATTTGTTAAGATTATCATGATGGACAAAATATGTAAGAATCATAAACCTGGTCACAGAACTTATTTTCTACAATAATCCAAAGCCAGTGGAAACATCTGATTTGTTTTGTGTGAATGGAACTGTAGATATGGATGCCATCTTACCATGATGCAATCTTCCGGGAAGACCTAGAAAAATACCTCATCACTGCAGCACTCTATTTAGACTGGATCGTTTGTTAAACTTTTGTCTTCTCTGATAGGAAATACAGTTCACATTAGTGGTTAAAGTTGCAGTAGACCTTGGAAAATGATCATTTTAGCCTGATGACTGTCCCTCCCTCCCTGCAATCATCATCCAAAGCCATGCCCCCTGAATGCATATACCGACCAGAATGCCAGAGACAACATTACATCATTATGTTTTATATTATGTCACGCTTCTCTAATAAGTTTCTTCTGCGCAGCGCAAGTCCGTAAATGTACGTTCCGAAGTGAAGTAAACTTTCCCTGATCAGGGTTTAGGGAGCAAAGAACACTGTGTAGGGACCATGTCAATCGGAAAAATTGCCATGCCTGTAGCTCACTTCTAACAAGCATGGTTATCTGAAACAGGTTTGTAAACTAAGAGAGACATGCAAAATATGCATCATGTGTCATTCACCTGTGAGAAAACTTTATATTACAGTTAGTAAAAGTACTAGAATAACAGGAAGGAAGATGGGATTGTTGATGTTTGTCTGCCATTCTCGCTCTGTCTGCACAACATGCATGAATGTGCTGATGAGTATCCTGTTTGCGCGAACAGGGAGCACAGAGGTATGCAAATCCAGAAGTTGAAAGAGCATTTTGATTAAATGAACATTTCTTGGTCCTACACCCTCCAAAGGATAAATAAATACAGATAAATACATTTATCATCGGGATGCAATGCTATCGGGATGTGAAGAGAGTTTCAACCAGCATAACAAAAAATATTTCTGAAGACAACCCCCATTGCACCTTTAACCCAAATCCAAACATCACCACAGAAACGGAAATTTCAAGTAATTCAGCTCTGACTGGAATATGCTGCTTTATGAGACCAACCTACATGAATCAGGGACTTTACATAACTTATAGTCTAGTCGTGAATGTGATATTTTATTAAGTTAAGTGAGATGCCATTCAGTCTTATTGCCAGGGGGTAATATAAGTAATACATTTAATTTCCGTTGGGGGGATTGATTGTTCTTTTTCTACAATTTATCTGGGCACTTTAGCAGCTCATTTGATGAAGAAAGATAAATACCTTTTAAAGATATTATTAGCAGCCAGCAAGAAAGTTGTAACAAGAAAGTGGCTACAATTTGAACCTCAAACAAAAACTGAATGGCTGGAAACGGTGTCCAAAATATGGAGAGGATGACATTCACATTAAACTTAAGGATAGATAAATAGTTACAGTTGTATAACTGGTTTCCCTACAGTGGTTCAGTCTGTAGGATTGCCAAAGGACTAAAGAAACGTTATCAGCACGATTGTATGAAACTGCACATTTCTTGTTTATTACCACCCACTGCCACTTATACCAACAACGGAAATAAGCGCAGTTACAATAGCTAAATATGTGGATTTAAATGAGACTGGCTCTGAAACAAGTCAGATCCAATTAGTTAAAGTGTATGAGATTAGTTTATATACAAATGGAAGGGCTTACTCCAATCGGTAGGTGGCGGTACTGCACGGTGAGCTGTAGAAAGCCGCTTTGGTAATGAATGTGCAAATTCAAAAAAAGCTGCGTTAGAAGAACCGTTCTTCTGAATCTCCTTACCATTTTGCATTTGGAGCTGCCTGTATCATTATCTATTTGCAAGGTAAGATATGTGTTATATGTACTCGTGTATATTATTTGATAGATTTCGTTGTATATACATGTATTATTAGTGCGGTTGATATCGTATTACACTAATATCAATGCACCTGTTCTTCAATATTTTTTGTAATGTAATGTCATTTTGAATAAATTAGTCTTAAATAAATAGTAATGAAATCCACTCTTTAAATGTTTGTATTTCAGCAAACTAGAGAATAATAATAATAATAATAATAATAATAATAATAATAATAATAATAATAATAATAATAAATATAATTAGAAATTTATTTCAAAAATAATAATCTTTTACATGCAATTTAAATGTTTCTTTACAAATCACTGTAATATACTAATGTACCAATTGACAGGGTTTATTGTATAGTTACAGCATTAGTTGAGTGAGATTTTTAACTCAGATTTATGTCTGAGTAAATCAATGACTATAATGTTGTGTTTTGGGGATCTTGTTGTTCTGCATGTTTGAGAATGAGGACTAAAATCCCAAGGGGCTCAAGTATCTCCCTCAATGAAGACATGAAGACAGTCATTAATGAATATGTAGTACATGTATGTCAACCTGCTCTTTTTACATTATAAATGTCTTATGGATATATTGACATTGATAGCTATGTTAATTTTTCTTATTGGCATCACAGTCTCGCTTTGCCCATGAGTATGTAGTATGCAGCAAATTAGCTCATTTTTGATTTGATAGAACACACTATCTCTTAGTAGAGGTAACTAGAAGTTCTTATGAAAACTTGAGTATTGGTAACTGTTTTACAAGTTCAGTCAACGTAACAACAATTTTCTTAAGCTTGTTCTTTACAGTTCATCTGAGGAATAATAGCACATTCGCAGCTGTTAATTATGGTAATGCAGAGTAAAGATAAGTACAAATAATTACAAAGAAAGATTGATTCATAAATTTAAAAAAATAACATTTTGAAGTTAATTACTGAAAAACATACTCAGTGTTTAATAAAGATATAGCCAAATGATATAGCCAAAGATATAGCCTAGCATGTATGTAAAATATTACCTGAGAGAGAAAGAGGGAGTGGGAGATGGAGAAAGAGCCAGCAAAGAGAGAGTCAATGAAACATTCTTTAATTTATTAGTTTCTCGAAATGTAATGGTGCTAATTTCCTTTATGGCCTACTCAAGAAGCCTCATCCCTTGATGACACAATCTTATCATTAAGTAGTCCAAGTGCACAGTGTTTGGTCCTGTTTGTGATGTAGTTTGTTTACTGGGAATTGTTAAAGGGATACTGCACTCTACGAACAAAGCTTTTACAGGTTTGGAACAACATGGGGGTAAGTGATTAATTACAAAATTTTCATTCTGGGGTGGAGTATCCCTTTAATTCTATGCAGTTAAAGTATTAGTAAAATAAAATAAAAATTACTTCTATGTTTGTATTACACTTCCTTTAATCATTATTAGTGCTCCTTTGTCATATATTGTATCATGTTGCTCCATTCAACTGTCTTTATAATAAGCTTTGCTTGAAAGGTTTGTACATATAACATATAATATTCTCACATACACCAACTAAGTATATTAGTATTGAGTTATAAGTTTACTCAGAAGGTATGCAAACAAACAGATGAACTTTCTTTAAAGAAAAAACAAGTAGAAGTGAAGTGAAGACTGGGGAGGAGAGACAAAAGAGAACTTTCTTTAAGTTACATCTGACAAATCCTGACTGTCAGACAAAACTATACTGTAGTTACTTTAGATGTCAAGCCTGAAACTGCATTGTTGAATCAAAGGACACAGCTTCCTTATAAAACTGGTTCATATAGTACAATAACTGTTTTTTTTTTTTTTTTTAGATATGGAGATTACTTCCTTGATGAAATTCTATGGAGCCTGAACCAGTACGACAAGTTATGTTGACCTACATAGGGCTGGTTTCTCAAAACAAATTTAATACAAGTTTTCTATCTAGGGGAGTGACCAGGCCTTTTTGAACCAAATAGATCATTCAAATTACACCTTAAAAATGTTTTTGACACTTAAGCCCCATTTAAAAATGTATAAATCTATTTGCATTACAATACAAAATTATATTAAAAATATATATAATTATAAACAAACTAAAGATTAGGTTGCATTTTGGACAGATTCTTAAGTGTGCTGACAGCTTTGTTAGGGAGTTGGATGAAAGACAAGGTTACTTTTTAACCATATGAATACTACATGAAAGTCTGTAGGTTAATTATACAAGTGGAAAGCACCAACTTCCGGCTGTCCATCTGTGACCGTTTCATGCTTCTGGAGAGTCACTTACCTGCAAAGTTTAGTTCATTTCAAGTAAACTCAAAAATACATTGATTAGTTGATTCAGGTACAACTAAAAGGTGTTAAAACTAAACTCTGCAGGAGAGTGGCTCTTGACACAGAGACAGGATGAAGCCTCTTCCATCTTTGTGTTCCGGAGGTAACAACAGGTTACATTATTAGGACAGTTTTTGAGTCTGTGCTAAACTGCACAACTGAAGCATTTGTCCATTCATTGCCCAGCAGATCAACGCTGTCATTTGCCTACCAAAAAAATAAAAATAAAAAAAGATTATAAAAATAAAATCTACAGTCTTCAAAGTTTATCATTGTGTTGTTTCTGTTTCTGCGGTCTAAATGAGTATTTTAAAAAAATTATATATTTTTACTTATTTATTTACTTATTTTTTCTCAAAACAGTATTTTTACCTTTTGTTGTATAATATTTCTGAAATTGTTAAAGATTTACTTACAGTGAGGTCTGTTGTTATTGCTGTTGCTTCCTCTCTTGTGAGAGGTCTTACTATGCCATGACCACCATTTCCAGGAAATCACAGGTAAGATTAATATAAGCAGTGCACCACAAACTAGTGCAGTCACCCTGTAATGAATTAAACCTTGCTAATCATCGGGAAGAAGGAGGCGGGAACCGGCGGACAATCAAACAACATTTTAATAAAGCAAAATAAACACAAAACAGCGCACCAGCCCCTCACGGACGACTGGTGCGCGCAAATAAAAACCAAAACACAACTAAAAGCCCAGGCCCGGTCCTCTCTCGTCCTTCACTGTCGTCGCTCCAGTTTTATATCCTTCCAGCTCCTACGTGGGACTCGAGACCGGCGGTGGGCCGCAGGTGTCACTGATTTGCCCAATCACTGCCGGCCTCACTCGTGTTCCCACGTCCCTCGGCCCCGCCCCACTCGCCACATACTCCCATCGCCCCTCGCAGGCCGGGGGGTACCCACGAGACTGCGCTCTACTCCCCCCCCCCCCCTCCCTCCGGGGGGGACCGCTCACGGGAACCTGCGGGAACCTGGGGGCAGGACAGACGAGGCGAGAGAAAAGGAGATGGAAGGAGGAGCGACAGAGACGAGAGGGGGAGAGAGGGAAAAAAAAAAAATCCGGTTCCCAGACGCACTGCTACTCGGACCTCCACCGGCTGGGTCATCTCCTCCGCGGCGCCTGGCGGTGGCACTGGACGGCCCTCGGCGGACGGCACGACACTCCTCCGCCAAACCAGTGGACGGCGACGGCTCCTCCGGTTTTGGGCAGCCGGCAGGAGTCCCCTATTCCCTGCTCCTCCGGATTCCTTCATGGAGGCAGCAGGCTCCGGCCCCCTGGCGAACGGCGCCGACTCCTCCGCTCCCTCACGGATGGCAGCCGTCCCTCCATATCATGGGCGGTCGGCAGCGAGATCGCCCGTCCCCGGCAACTCGTTCCTGTCCACCGCCTCGAGCGTCCATGGCGGCATCCTCCTCGCCTGCTCGATGGCAAGGGATCTTCAGCAGCGCTTCCCTCCTTCTCCCGGGTTTCGGCACCACTGTAATGAATTAAACCTTGCTAATCATCGGGAAGAAGGAGGCGGGAACCGGCGGACAATCAAACAACATTTTAATAAAGCAAAATAAACACAAAACAGCGCACCAGCCCCTCACGGACGACTGGTGCGCGCAAATAAAAACCAAAACACAACTAAAAGCCCAGGCCTGGTCCTCTCTCGTCCTTCACTGTCGTCGCTCCAGTTTTATATCCTTCTATCTCCTACGTGGGACTCGAGTGATTTGCCCAATCACTGCCGGCCTCACTCGTGTTCCCACGTCCCTCGGCCCCGCCCCACTCGCCACACACCCAATACGGTCTCTGAAACAAATAAGGAATTTGTTAGACTTATACTTAAGCACAGTGTTGGGAAGGTTACTTTGGAAATGTAATAGGTTACATATTACAAGTTACCCTGTGTAAAATGTAATAGTAGTGTAACTTTTTCAATTACTTTATTAAAGTAATGTAACTAATTACTTTTGAGTACTTTTTGATTACTTTTCTAAATTTGTGAAAATTAAATAATAATAAATAAAAGCATATATATCAATTCAAATACAGTTATCTAATAAGCATGTGTCATATTCTGTATAATAAACTCCTGAAACATTGGTGTTTTTTTTAAACTGCTGTCTCTTTGTATATGATATGATGATAGTTTTCTCAAAATAAGTAAAATGCATGAAGTGACACAGAGCAGTTCTAGAAATTATGTTTATGTGCTCGTGTACTCCTATATTGAGGCGGCAGAGGTCTGCGAGCTTCAGTAGGCCTATGTGTAGTAAATGAAACCATGTCTTTGCCATTAATTTTCAGGAGGGGCGGACTGGGAAAAAAATTCAGACTGGAAAATTCAAACTCATACAAACAAATTCATGGACAAAACTATTTTTTTTTATGGACCTGACATAAAAAAGGTTTAAATCTTTAATTTGGGGACATGCAAAATAATTAAAAGTTATCTCCTGAATTGCATCTTCACTTCCATTTTTCTCTTCAGTCTCTTTATTTTGCCCTGTTATCCATCTCTCTCATGACTTTAATACTCAAGATTGAACAAAACTATACTTTACAATACAATACTCTACAATACTACAATATGTTTATAGAAAAATCCTAATACTGTACACGAGTCATGTTTTTCCCTTACAAAAATTGACCATGCTTTTATTAGCCTATATAAAAATACAATAACCTTGTTTTGTTTTTTATTTTGCAAATGGATTTGTATTTATTTTTAAATAAATACATTTGTAAAATAATTTTACATTTTTGGTTACCACAGTTAAACAATAGTAGCTAAACATTTTCTCTGGGTTTATAGTAAAATAATAAAACGTTAATAATAACGTTTATAATAATGATGTCCTTTAAATAGTATTTTGAGTGATGACTGATGAGCAACGTGCTGCTGCTTGATCAAATAAATAAAAAAAACAAAGACAAAAAAGCATCTTTACAGATGAAACTGACCTGAAACCCTGAACAGTAGTTCTGCTTCTCTGCTCCAGCTGTGCGCTTCCACAGTCCACTCTATTTTCTCTCTCTCGCATTGATTACTCTGAGTCTGATCCAAACCGTTTGGCGGAGGCGCGGAGAGCGCGCGAGTCATGACTAACACTTCATGACTTTTTAGAGATTTAATTATTAAATGGCAGATTCGCAAATGATCGCTTTAGTACATTCGGCAGGCAATTACACAATAATAATATTAAAATAGAGGACCAAATCGACTGCCAGGCCACCGGGAATTGTCCCTGTTCTCCCGGTGTCCAGTCCGCGCCTGATTTCCACAGACACGCGGAACGTGCAGGAGTCATATATTGCATTTTTGGAGCTTAATATTCACAGACACTAGTCGATGTCATGTTTTGATTCAAGTGTACTGACCTACTTTTGATATAGTCATCCAAAATGTGGCACATTCCGTCCGCGTTAGGCATTTCGTTTTTATGATTGGATTCTATAAACCAGACTGTATTTCCGCATCCCGGAAATTATTAGGGCGTATGTCTCATAGTCCGTGCAATTTGGGAAAGAAATCAGTTAAATCTGTATGTGGATGTGTGTAAATATTCAAATGTAATCCCCTTTGTAATCGTTAAAAATTTCATAAGTAACTGTAATTTAATTACTCATTTTTTCTTAGTAACTGTAACTAATTACAGTTACATTAATTTTGTAATTAAATTACGTAACGCCGTTACATGTAACTAGTTACTCCCCAACACTGCTTAAGCAGTATCAAATATATCCAAACAGATGTTAAATACAGTAGTATTTCTGTTTTACAGAAGTATATTTTGACCTTACCTGCTTTCATAAGTGGTTTTGGGTTCACATGTCAGATCTTTATGCTGTGTCCACACCAAACGCGAATAGAGCGTCAAATTCGCGTCTACCGCGTCTAGTTTGTCGCTTGACCATTTTGAGATCATTCGCTTCATTCGCGCGAGTAATTCGCTTCATTCGCGCGTGAAATTAACTTCACAACAGACGCGAATTCGCATCATGGGGGGGCTTCTGCCAGCTGAGTTCACACAGCACTTTCAACCGCCATTTTTATTCGGATAATTTTCTAAATATTACTGTTATTGTGTCATGAAATGTAGTTTTAAAAGTATTTCAGGCGAGAATGTAGTTGTTTTAAACTCAAATATGCGGTTTATTTATAATGACAGCGTCTATTTAAAAAATGTGTTTCGCCGATCTCGGAGATGAGCTCCATGCGATCAGCGGGAGCTCCGTCATCATGTATCCGCCGAGAGCAGCCTCACCTCGGCTAGATCTTCTGACATTTGCCGCTGGCTCTGATGTCTCTTTAGTGGTTCAAGATAAAATATAATTCGTTTGGGGTAAAATGAAACGTTTCTTATCTTTGGCCTTTATTCAATTTATCTATTAATATGTTTATATATATATATATATATATATATATATATATATATATATATATATATATATATATATATATATATATATATATAGCTCCTTTTTATTCCTGTCTCTGTAGAAAAATGAACTTTTGTAATATAGCTCTGGTTGACTGCTCACTGACAACATCAGTCGTTCCTCCTTGTTGAATGAGTGGAGAAGGGTATTCCTGCACAACCGGAGGCTGCAAGAACATACTGTTGAATGAATGACTCCTAGCAGGCTCCTGATTGGTTAACGCGGCGCGAATTGACGCCAAAGTTCAAATTTTTCAACTCGGGCGGCAGACGAGAATTCGCGTCAAACACTAAATGCACAAAAAGCACCATTCGCAGTTAACGCGCGTTTCGCGCGAAGCGCTCTATTCGCGCGAACTAGACGCGCGAATGAGGCGAATTTATGGAAAGCCAAAGTAGTCACTTATGGAAAGCCAAAGTAGTCACAAACGCCTGCTCGGGCGTCTGATTGCATCTTGGCACGTCAAAAGCGCGCGATTTAACAGCAATGCGCGCGTCCTTGACGCGCGATTTGCCATAACAACGCGCGTTCTTAGCGTGCGCTTTGGGATTGTGGACAACGCGCGCCAGAAACGCGCGTTTTGGTGTATCCAAACGCGCGTCCTTGACGTGTGATTTACTGTAAAAACGCACGTTCTTAGCGTGCGCTTTGGAGTCACCAAAGACGCGCGTTTTTGACGTGCGTTTATCATAATAGAAACGGGCGTCCAAGACGTGCGTTTTGAGTCGGACAAAACGCACGTTTTGAACGTGTAAACAGGTCAACCAAACTGGCGGTGCAAACGTCTTTTGAAGTATCCAAACAGGCGAAAGAAACGTGCGCTCTCGTAGTGTTTTCAAAATGGTACGTCGGAAGCGTGTGCTCACTTCATAGGGCAGGAGTCTGTAATGCTTTGTCCGCTATATATGGGCTATTACGGTAGCCTGAGGCATGGCTGCCGCATACATATATATATATTTTCTACTCAGTCATAATGAGGGATGTTATGTTGTTTAAACGACACATTTTAATTGTATGTTGTTAAGCTTCATTAAAGAAATGTGTCTGATACACTCTCTATTATAGATCAGTGGTGTTGTACAGTTTAGCCTACATGATGTCAGTTGTTGTTAATTTTAGCTGCTATCTAACTTTACCTGTGTAGCACCATGTAATGATATTATGTCATGGCCATGAGTTTCATGCGTAAACAAACCTGTGAGACCATAACAACAAGGTATTGTCAGAGTTGGATTCATGAATGTTTTATTTTGAATTAAGACTATTATATTAATATATATATTTTAAATTATTAAATTATTATAATGACCATAGGCCTTGTCTACCGGCTGTATGCGATCGTCAGCATTCAAATTAAGTTTATAATGAATAAATGTTATATAAAGTGCATAATATAAAATAGGCCTAAAAGTAAAATATTTGATCATTGTCTTGTGATATCCATTAACTGATCGTCTTTCCCCCGTATTATTTCTATATTATTATTATTACACTATTATTATTGGTTATATTTGTATTTATATTATATTGGTCATATTTTTTATATATATTTTTTCACCTTCATTTCGATCTCCTTAACGTTCTGAATACTTTTGTAACTAATAGCCTACTGTAAATGCTGGACACACCAATCATGCTTTGATTATGCTGACTGGATTTTTTGCTGGAATGCAGTCAAAGTCATACGGGTATTCTATAGTCTTTGGTTTAAATGTAACATATATTTCATCTCATTTCATCTAAATAACGAGACTGTCCTCATTAACGACCACATATTTCGTTTGTGCAAGCATCAAGCGCCCTCTAGCGGCCTTATGACAGTCTCGTTTGTCGGGTGTGTCGTCATTACCTTTGACTGTCGTTACCATCGTTACCTATCACAAAAAAGAGCAGTGACCCAGAGCCATATAGAGGGAATTACAGACCAATAGCGCTTACATCAAATTTATGTAAGGTGATGGAAAAAATAATTGTAAACAGGCTTAATTATGTACTTGAGAGCAAGGGAGCCTTGACATCTCAATATGGTTTTAGGAAAGTACGATCAACATTAGATGCATTAGTAAAACTGGAAACAGATGTAAAGAAAGCTAAAGCGGTTAAAGAGAGATTAGTGGCAGTTTACTTTGATATTGAAAAAGCATATGATATGTTGTGGAAGGAGGGATTACTTATTAAAATGAAGAGCATAGAAGGAATAATGTATAATTTGGTTTTAAGTTTTTTATTTGACAGAAAAATTCAAGTTAAAGTGGGTGGTGAAGTATCTCAAATTCTAAGTGTGGAAAACGGAACTCCTCAGGGAAGTGTGATTATTCCTATATTATTTAATATAATGATATATTTGGAAAATTGGCTCTGGGAATCAGCACTGGGTTATACGCAGATGATGGTATAATGTGGAAAAGAGGAAGGAATATGTCTTTTAATATGAATAAAATTCAAGAAGCTATAGAAGTAGTTGAAAAATGGTCGTTAGAATAGGGATTTAAATTCTCAATATCTAAAACATGTTACCAAATATTTACAAGGATGAAAATGAAAGAGAATCAACTACTTAAATTATATGGGTCTTCTTTAGATAAAGTTTCAAAATTTAAGTAGTATGGTTTGATGACAAATTATCATGGAAGGACCATGTAGATTTTATATTAAAGAAATGTGGAAAAATTTTAAATGTAATGAGCACAGTAGCATGTCAAGATTGGGGTGCTGATAAACAGTCAATAAAGAGCATTTATGTTGGGCTTATGCAATCAACCCTAGACTATGGATGTATTGTTTATGAGTCGGCATCATCAACGTTGTTAAATAAATTAGATGTCATGCAAGCTAAAGCATTAAGACTAATTTTAGGAGCAGTTAAAGCCACACCCATTGCAGCATTACAAGTAGAGACATCAGAAATGTCATAAGACAGAAACTAGCAATGGCATACTGGGTAAACCTGCTAGGACAAAAAAGATAGTCATCCTGTAAGGGAAGTTATGAATGATTGCTGGGAAATTTTAAATGCAACTGGTAAAGGATTTGCATGGAAAATAAAGAAGTGGGTTAATGAAGCTGGGCTAGAGTCAATATCATTTGCTCCAATAGTGGTAGTATCCCCAATTCCACCCTGGATAATAGATCAACTGGAAATAGACATAAAATTACATGAAAACAGAAGGGTAATGAATGACTCAGGTTAAATACATATGTATATGAGTATATAAAAAAAAATCATACTACACACGTTTCTTCAAATTTATACAGATGGGTCAAAGAGTAAAGAGACTGGAAGGACAGGGGCTGCATACTATGTTCCAGAGTTTGAGGTGAGGAAGGCTGGAAGGATAACAGATGGTGCTTCAGTATATACAGCAGAGAGGATAGCTATTTTAATGGCACTAGAGTGGGTGTATGAAGTTAGACCGGATAAAGTAATAATGTGTTCTGATTCAATGGCAGTCCTTTTGAGCTTACAATCATTGGAAACAAATAGGACATGTTAACTGAAATCATGATAAGGTTATACGGTTTACGACAGATAAGAATAATAATTAAATTTATGTGGGTACCAGCACACGTGGGAATTCAAGGTAACGAGGAAGCAGACAAGATTGCCAAATAATCAATTAAAAATAAAGATTGCACTCAGTAGATCAGAAGGAAAACATTTAATTTCAGAAGCATGCGTTAGAAAAATGGTAGACAGTTTGGGACTCATGTCATGCAGGTCGACACAAGGTTCCAAAAACCATAAAGAAAAGCAAAATACTTCACAACTTAAGTAGAAAAGAGCAAGTTATTTTCAAACATTTACGAACAGGACATTCAAATCTAAATCACACTTTACACGTTATAGGGAAACATGACACAGATCTATGTGATGTCTGTTCAGTAGAGGAAACAGAGCATGTTATGCAGATATGCAAGACTTACAAAATACAAAGGAGGATTCTTAAGGAAGAATTACAAGCAGTAGGATGCCAAGAATTTAATATAACTAGCTTATTAAATGATGCTCTAAATTCAAGGAAACAAATGCATGCAGTCATGAGATTTATTAAGAATAGTGGTCTATATAATAGCATAAATTCATTCTTTTTTACACTCCATCACAGTAGGTGGCGGTATGCACCTTGGAAGTTAGTTCGTAACCCGGCATTAAAATCAAAGAAGAAGAAGAGCCATGTAGAGATGTGGCTCTGGCTGACCCAACATTTTACCGAGCGTCGTTGTCCAGGTGTGTAAACTATTTTATTTTATGTTTTGTTTTTTAATCTACTGTTCTGATTCTCTGCATTTAATGTCAAAGTAAGTGCAGTTTGACGTTTTCTTTTCAAATCTGTTGCGAATGGCAGTGAACGAATGTGTGTCGATGGCAACGAATGTGACCACAACACTTACCATATTATTTACCATGATAACTGTTTTACTGTGGAATTTATAGTTAGAACACATTAACCACAATGCCATGGCTTTAATACCTTTTTGTAATGTAATTGTAATTCAGTGTTTTTCTTTTATTTTCTGTTTTGCAGTTTCTTCATATCACACACATCTCCAGCTCCTATAACAATATTCAGTGTCCAGCAGCTCTTTGTGAATCTCTCTCTCTCTCTCTCTCTCTCTCTCTCTCTCTGGTAAATGGTAAATTCACCATTTAATTTTGTGAACAACACATATAATCACAATGGTTGTTTTAAGTAAGACATTAATATTTAGTCAAATTAATGAAATTCAGTTAGATGAAGAGCTGGCAGAAAGCTGCATTAGAAGAGACTGCATGGACTTCATGCACAACTGAAGGAGATGAATCAAGGAAAGATCAACATGAGTCCTGTTCTGTATTATAATGAAGATGATCATGCACATTACTGATGTCTAGCACCTGAGCAGGACAAAGATGAGACATTCTTTACAGAGATTTATGAATTAGGTCTTTTATATTATGATTCTTTGCATTGCATGAATTGTATGACTTTTGCACCATAAACTGCACACTGTCACACATTGTCTTACTGAATGACACATTGGCCTTGTATGATAGTACAATAAGTGTCACAATATGTATTTGTTGTCTTTGTTTACTGTCAGCACTGTATTATTGCCCTTAATCTAATGAAATAAATTGAGCCTTTTCCAAATGGGCACTTATGTAGATTTTATGATGTCTTAATACTAAGATAAGTATGACGTCCAACTTACATAATGGTATGTTTTTGCTAAGACAATCTAAAAATGTGTCTCAACAGTTTGTTGCCAATGATGAGAATAGAGAATAATTTTTCACAATATAGCAATACATCATTGTTAACTGAAGGTATTACTGACGTAATAATAACAGCAAAAATTACTTTGCAACATTAAACGTTTTTTTTTTATTTGGGTTAAAAGAAAGTGTACTTCAAAGCCAATGGCAACCCAGTTGAGCAGAAGCCTCACACTTACTTGTCCATATATGGTCATCCATGACAGGCTCTTCCAGGTTCTTGTGGTGAATGGAAAGGTTCAGTTTATTTCCCCCCACTAAATATAAAACTAAAACGACAGATTTGCATTGTGGGGTAAACCTGATTCAGCAATAGATTTTTTGATTACAGTTATTTATTTTCAAACAAGGGCCTAATATTTCCCATTGTACACATTCTTTACACTAATAATAATTAATGTACAATATTTAAGCTCAACATTTTTGCATATAATGTATAAAAAATATATATAATAAATAATATATATAATAGTGTATTGAATGTATACATTTAATCACTTCTGTGTTTATTGGAGGTGTATGTCCGATCTTGCCATTCTTAGCCCTACCAGTTGAACTATAGGAATAAATAGTAAAATAATAATAAAAAAATTTAAAAAACACAGGCATAAAAATTACACACATTTGTAGTAATTTCCATATTAGTGTTTATTTATATGCCAAACTTTTCAGACAAACATAACGCCCATAACACCATTCTCTCTCTCCAGTTTTTGTGTCACTATGAAGAAATAAAAACAAAAAAGTAGTTATTATAAAAATTATATTATAGTGGATAAACAACTTTTAAAAAGTACTGATTGATAAAGTAACTGATAGATATATATAACAGAAAAACCTCTTTAAAACAAAATGGCTTAATATTGAAAATAAGTAAATAAATAATAAATTTTCAATTTGTTTGCAGAGAATGTAAGATAATAAGATGCCAAATAATATTTTTACAAACCCGATTCAAAGGTTATTTGGTGACGACACACCCGACAAACGAGACTGTCATAAGGCCGCTAGAGGGCGCTTGATACTTGCACAAACGACATAAGTGGTCGTTTTTAGGAGGACAGTCTCGTTATTTAGATGAAATGAGATGAAATATATGTTACATTTAAACTAAAGACTATAGAATACCCGTATGACTTTGACTGCATTCCAGCAAAAAATCCAGTCAGCATAATCAATTCCAGCAAAAAATCCAGTCAGCATAATCAAAGCATGATTGGTGTGTCCAGCATTTACAGTAGGCTATTATTTACAAAAGTATTCAGAACGTTAAGGAGATCGAAATGAAGGTGAAAAAATATAACCAATAATAATAGTGTAATAATAATAATATAGAAATAATATGGGGGAAAGACGATCAGTTAGTTAATGGACTCACAAGACAATGATCAAATATTTTACTTTTAGGCCTATTTTATATTATGCACTTTATATAACATTTATTCATGATAAACTTAATTTGAATGCTGACGATCGCATACAGCCGGTAGACAAGGCCTATGGTCATTATAATAATTTAATAATTTAAAAAAATATATATATTAATATAATAGTCTTAATTCAAAATAAAACATTAATGAATCCAACTCTGACAATACCTTGTTGTTATGGTCTCACAGGTTTGTTTACGCATGAAACTCATGGCCATGACATAATATCATTACATGGTGCTACACAGGTAAAGTTAGATAGCAGCTAAAATTAACAACAACTGACATCATGTAGGCTAAACTGTACAACACCACTGATCTATAATAGAGAGTGTATCAGACACATTTCTTTAATGAAGCTTAACAACATACAATTAAAATGTGTCGTTTAAACAACATAACATCCCTCATTATGACTGAGTGGAAAATATATATATATATGTATGCGGCAGCCATGCCTCAGGCTACCGTAATAGCCCATATATAGCGGACAAAGCATTACAGACTCCTGCCCTATGAAGTGAGCACACGCTTCCGACGTACCATTTTGAAAACACTACGAGAGCGCACGTTCCTTTCGCCTGTTTGGATACTTCAAAAGACGTTTGCACCGCCAGTTTGGTTGACCTGTTTACACGTTCAAAACGTGCGTTTTGTCCGACTCAAAACGCACGTCTTGGACGCCCGTTTCTATTATGATAAACGCACGTCAAAAACGCGCGTCTTTGGTGACTCCAAAGCGCACGCTAAGAACGTGCGTTTTTACAGTAAATCACACGTCAAGGACGCGCGTTTGGATACACCAAAACGCGCGTTTCTGGCGCGTGTTGTCCACAATCCCAAAGCGCACGCTAAGAACGCGCGTTGTTATGGCAAATCGCGCGTCAAGGACGTGCGCTTTGCTGTTAAATCGCGCGCTTTTGACGTGCCAAGATGCAATCAGACGCCCGAGCAGGCGTTTGTGACTACTTTGGCTTTCCATAGTGTTGTCCTAAAGCCGCTTGTCCACCAGCGTTTCGATTTCTGACGCGACGTAAAAGCCCATTCATTTCCTATGGAACTACGTCAGGCAGCAAAAACGCCCCGCAAAGCATGATGGGTCGCGTCGCGTCGATTTGGTCAACAGCAGCGCGTCAAAAAAGTATCTCGGTGGATACTTTATGCAAATGAGAGCGTCAAAACGCGGGGCAGCAGTCAATGGAAACTCTGCGGCGAGAATTTGTGTATGGCCGTTGCTATGGTTTCATATTTAAAGTTCCAGGCGCGAAAATGGAGGAAAATTGTATTATTGCGGTCTCTAACTTTCCGGTTATATATGATTCCAGCCTGGACATATATAGAAATGTCCAGCTAAAAAATGATGCCTGGAGGGATGTACAACCCGAATTCCGGAAAAGTTGGGACGTTTTTTAAATTTTAATAAAATGAAAACTAAAGGAATTTCAAATCACATGAGCCAATTTTTTATTCACAATAGAACATAGATAACGTAGCAAATGTTTAAACTGAGAAATTTTACACTTTTATCCACTTAATTAGCTCATTTAAAATTTAATGCCTGCTACAGGTCTCAAAAAAGTTGGCACGGGGGCAACAAATGGCTAAAAAAGCAAGCAGTTTTGAAAAGATTCAGCTGGGAGAACATCTAGTGATTAATTAAGTTAATTGATATCAGGTCTGTAACATGATTAGCTATAAAAGCTTTGTCTTAGAGAAGCAGAGTCTCTCAGAAGTAAAGATGGGCAGAGGCTCTCCAATCTGTGAAAGACTGCGTAAAAAAATTGTGGAAAACTTTAAAAATAATGTTCCTCAACGTCAAATTGCAAAGGCTTTGCAAATCTCATCATCTACAGTGCATAACATCATCAAAAGATTCAGAGAAACTGGAGAAATCTCTGTGCGTAAGGGACAAGGCCGGAGACCTTTATTGGATGCCCGTGGTCTTCGGGCTCTCAGACGACACTGCATCACTCATCGGCATGATTGTGTCAATGACATTACTAAATGGGCCCAGGAATACTTCCAGAAACCACTGTTGGTAAACACAATCCGCCGTGCCATCAGCAGATGCCAACTAAAGCTCTATCATGCAAAAAGGAAGCCATATGTGAACATGGTCCAGAAGCGCCGTCGTGTCCTGTGGGCCAAGGCTCATTTAAAATGGACTATTTCAAAGTGGAATAGTGTTTTATGGTCAGACGAGTCCAAATTTGACATTCTTGTTGGAAATCACGGAGGCCGTGTCCTCCGGGCTAAAGAGGAGGGAGACCTTCCAGCATGTTATCAGCGTTCAGTTCAAAAGCCAGCATCTCTGATGGTATGGGGGTGCATAAGTGCATACGGTATGGGCAGCTTGCATGTTTTGGAAGGCTCTGTGAATGCTGAAAGGTATATAAAGGTTTTAGAGCAACATATGCTTCCCTCCAAACAACGTCTATTTCAGGGAAGGCCTTGTTTATTTCAGCAGGACAATGCAAAACCACATACTCCAGCTATAACAACAGCATGGCTTCGTCGTAGAAGAGTCCGGGTGCTAACCTGGCCTGCCTGCAGTCCAGATCTTTCACCTATAGAGAACATTTGGCGCATCATTAAACGAAAAATACGCCAAAGATGACCACGAACTCTTCAGCAGCTGGAAATCTATATAAGGCAAGAATGGGACCAAATTCCAACAGCAAAACTCCAGCAACTCATAGCCTCAATGCCCAGACGTCTTCAAACTGTTTTGAAAAGAAAAGGAGATGCTACACCATGGTAAACATGCCCCGTCCCAACTATTTTGAGACCTGTAGCAGAAATCAAAATTGAAATGAGCTCATTTTGTGCATAAAATTGTAAACTTTCTCAGTTTAAACATTTGCTATGTTATCTATGTTCTATTGTGAATAAAATATTGGCTCATGTGATTTGAAAGTCTTTTAGTTTTCATTTTATTAAAATTTAAAATACGTCCCAACTTTTCCGGAATTCGGTATGTAGTACAGATTGTCGGAAAGCGATGGTAAATGCAGATTAAATATTTTAATGTTTTTTTTTAAGCTGAACCCAGTTCCTGATAGCGAGTCCGGGGACATGAACAGCTCGGATCGATAGAATGGACATGTTTCACCAGCCTGCACAGGGGGTGAGAGCATAATCCTCTCTGATGATTCAGGTATGACACAACTGCTGTGTTGTCTGATCTGAGCAGCACATGACGGCCGATCAGCAGATTCGAGAAATACTGGAGAGTCAGAAAAAAACCGCCAGTAATTCCAACCTGTTTATGTGCCTAACTCCCTTGACAAACAGTTCCCCAGTCGGTCAAAGACGCATCAGTCGTGAAAGTCTCTCGGGAAGCGCAAATCCCCAGCCGAACTCCGGTCAGGAGAATTCGGTTGATATACATAGTTTTAGCAACATCACACACCGCCGTGTCACCGGGATCGTCCGATGCGGAGACAACGGGGTGAAACACTCCATGCGTAAGCCCAGGCTGTTAAATGATTCAGCACAAGATCCCCATGAGAGTGTGCTTGAGTCTGCGATTGCGCTAACACCAGCCAATCGCCTAAAATAGTTAAAACACGAACGCCCTGGGGCCACAACGGGGCCAGAGATCCATCCATGCACTTTGAGAAGTACTGATACGCTTTGCCCTCTAAAGCGAATCTGAGGAACTTCCTGAGTCTCCTGATGATCATCAAAATCTTGAATTCCTCGGCCTGAGTGCAAGATTCAGATGGTGTAAATCCCGAATGGGTCGTAATCCGCCGTGTTTTTTTTTTTTTTACACCACAAAATAACGGCTGTAAAAACCCTGCCTCCATCTAAGAGGGGTGTACTTCCTCTATAGCCCCTTTGCTCAGCAGAGTTGACATCTCCTGTCGCAGCACCGCTATTTCCATAGGTTTCGCCACCGTGGAAAGAATTCTGCGGAAAGGAGGCGGGCCTTATTGAAACTGAATGGTGTATCCGTGACAAATCGTGCGTAACACCCATAGAGAAATATCGGGCAAGCGTTCACACACGGCCCGAGATCATACTAGCGGTCTCAAAATTCCCGCTTCCTGCAACGCTGTCATACATGTTAAAATGTCCGGGCACGAAAAGCTTGTGGCGTTCGTGCACAGGGGAAGTGTATGCATAAGAGCCGTTGCGTCTCGTTGTGTATAATCCTGAAACGTGTCCACGGCAGGAATTAGGCAAACAGATTGAACATCGGGCTCTGCCGCTAGCGAAAAGCGGCGGATGTGCGAGCCGTCAAAAATGGGTCATCTGTGCAGGACCCTTGAATCGCACCTCGAATTCTGAAAACTGGATTGCGCAGAGTGTCTGAGGGAACGTTTGGCATTACAGCTCAATCCAATGCTGCTCGAAGCACTGTTTGCTGCGAGGCAGACAATGTAGAGTGTGGGGACTGCAGTGAGAGGGTTAGATGTGCATTAGCAATCCAACAGCACTCTCTGGTGGAGGGCACAGTCCCTGGCAAACATTAAGGAAAACGCATGCATCAAACTCGCTGCGTTTCGTTGTGTATAATCCTGAAGCGTATCCACGGCAGGATTTAATCCAACAAGATAAACATCGGGCCACGCCGCCAGCGAGAACGCGGCAGCTGTGTGAGCCGTCATACACTGGCCATCTTTGCCAGCCTCCGCGCCGTCCCTCAAACTCTGAAGGCTGGATTGTGCAGAGTGTCTGAGGGGTGCGCGAATGAGAGCTCAGTTCAATGACGCTCGAGGTGCCTTTGCTGCGAGACAGTCAATGTTAGAGAACATGAAGGAAAACGCATGCATCAAACTCGCTGCGTTTCGTTGTGTATAATCCTGAAGCGTATCCACGGCAGGATTTAATCCAACAAGATAAACATTGGGCCACTCCGCTAGCGAGAACGCAGCGGCTGTGTGAACCGTCATACGCTGGCCATCTTTGCCAGCCTCCGCGCCGTCACTCAAACTCTGAAAGCTGGATTGCGCAGAGTGTCTGAGGGGGCACGCGAATGAGAGCTCAGTTCAATGACGCTCGAGGTGCCTTTGCTGCGAGACAGTCAATGTTAGAGAACATGAAGGAAAAACGCATGCGTCACACTCGCTGTGTTTCGTTGTGTATAATCCTGAAGCTTATCCATGGCAGGATTTAATCCAACAAGATATCATCGGGCCACGCCGCTAGCGAGAACGCGGTGGCTGTGTGAACCGTCATACACTGGCCATCTTTGCCAGCCTCCGCGCCATCCCTCACACTCTGAAGGCTGGATTGTGCAGAGTGTCTGAGGGGGCGCGCGAATGATAGCTCAGTTCAATGACGCTCGGGGTGCATTTGCTGCGAGACAGTCAAAGTTAGAGTGTGGGGACTGCAGTGAGAGGGTAGATGTGCATTAGCAGTCCAACAGCACTCTCAGTGAAGGGCATAGTCCCTGGCGTGTTAACATGAAGAAAGGCGTGTGTGTCAAACTCGCTGCGTTTCGTTGTATATAATCCTGAAGCGTATCCATGGCAGGATTTAATCCAACAAGATAAACATCGGGCCAAGCCGCTAGCGAAAACGCGGCGGCTGTGTGGGCCGTAATCCACCATGCGAGTAGCCATATAAATAGCTCACTGAGGAAGGAGAGGCGCGTTTCTCCTGTCCGCTCGGAGGGAGAGAACCGCGTATGCCGGCCAGAGCCTACTCAGAGTTCGAGGCCGCAGCTCGGACAACATAGTTTGAAGAGCAAAACTGCTGATAAACACGCTCAAGTGGGGAAGAGCGAGCACATGGAACTCCAGTGCATCACTATATTCATAGTCAAGCCGCACATATCGCCCCTAACCAACACCTCGTGCGGGGCCTCGGCGACCGCAGAAGCGAAACGGTGGGGGTTAGACGCGAGGCGACTAAGAAATACACTCCAGAGCGCGGATACTTCTTATATATATATATATATATATATATATATATATATATATTTTACTGTAGCCGTAGGCTATCAAGGAGAGAACCTGTAGAGAGGCTGCAACGAACCTCTCATAAGTGCCTCCTCGTGATAACCCATCATACGGCTCCTACATTTCGTTGACTCATCGCGTCCGTGGTTGAGGAGAGTATACTGCTCGTGACGATCGCTGTTAAACGCGAGATAATAGGGCACAGAAGATTCGCTTCATTACTGAAGGAATGAAATCTGAGTGAAATGGCGCGTGGCACCAGGTATATATATGCGTACGCATGCATGGGCGGTGCCACGCGCTATTTGGCCAATAGAGTTGGCGGGATGGTATAGGGCTTCAGACATTCGTCACACCGAAGGTGTTCCCCATAGTGGTGACGTCACCGCAGCATTGAAGTGACCTATGAAAGGGAACTGCAGACTCAGAAATGACACATGAGCAAAATTCTGTGGGCAAAAGGTCCATTGCCAATAGTGTAAACTCACAACAAAATGGATAAGTACATAATCAAATTAATAAATCGTTGATAAACCATTTTTATATTATTTCAAATACATGGCCTACTCCGTGACTGGTTCTTTGTAATGGAAATTTTTGTTTTGTTACATAGACTTCACAGTTTGAACACCACTGGATATTATTTTTGAGATCTAAGGTTAATTACCCACTGTATATAACTATGGCTATTACAATCTTGAGAATGGAAGCCCGTTTCCACCAAACACAAAAAAAAAAATGACTGACATTTTTTTGGGATCTCACAAATTCTTGCAGTTGAGCATTATAAAGTGAGAATTGCATGATATAAAGGCGCATTTGCATGCTGTAAAGTCAAAATTGCGAGATATAAATCACGAAACTTAACTCGCAATTGCAAATTTATATCACACAATTCTGAGAATAGAGATCAAATTTGCGAGCTATAAACTTGCAGTCTTGAGGAAAAAGTAAGAATTGCAAGATATAAACTCATTATTGAAAAATGTGAGGTATAAATTCCCAATTGTTTTATTTATTTATTTTTATATATAATTACGCAGTGTCGTGTCTGGTAAGGATGTGTGGTGTTAATCCAATGTACATGTTAATGATATGTGAAATGTGATCATTTCTTACTTGTGTTGGCATCTGTAATGGGTTGTCTTGAATCAACATTGATATGAACAGGAACCTGCACATCCCCAGCCATACACCAATACCAGCCTGCATCTTTCTTCTTCAGCCCTGTCAGTGTCACTGTATAAACGCCATCATTTGTATTATTTATCTGTAGAGCTGCACCAAGGGATGGCTCTATATCCTGAGCCGTTTGACAGGAGTGCAGATCTCCACTTCTGCACCATTTTCTCTCAGTATCTTTAAATTTATCACTGTAGAGACACTGTACAGTAACATTGCCACCCTCTTCACCTGACACCATGTTGCTGGCTGCTGACAGATCTGGAGTACCTGAAAATAATCAAGCAACAAAATCAATAAGTGATTTAACTGGTGAACTATCAAATGCTTTGTAGTGGTACTAAAGTATCTTAAAATCATTTACTCTCAGTGTCGGTAAGTTCTAGAGATATTCTGAGATAGGAACCTTGTGTTTTGACTGCACACCAGTAGCGGTTCCAATCACTGCTGCGCAGGTTTGTCATGGTCAGGGTTGTTACCAGTTCATCTGGGTTGTTGTAAAAGCTGATGCCGGGTCGCTTCTCTTGGTTAGTAGGTCGCAGTTTCAAGCAAGAAAGCCAGTTCTTGCCTATGAACCAGAACTTTTCCAAGTTCTTATGAAGCCAATTAGTGACAGGGAATGGTGACAGATCCTCCACTGTAAGATTGGAGTCAGACCGTCTGGACTGAGGGACGACTTCTCCCTAAGACAATAAAGGACTTTCTTAATAATTAACATTTGAACACTCTCCTGAACATCCTCCTTGCATAAGTAACGGTGCCATCGGAAACGCACCACGCCTAGCAGTTCACACCTCACCACCACACTCCCTCCTCACTCATGTTCACAATCCTTTCTCTCTCACCTAAAACTCACTCTAAATCTATGCAATGCTAAGTGTATACAACAAGTGACTATATATGTTTGGTATTACAGGGCTCTCAAGTTTTGAAGACAGGCAAGAGTGACACCCTCCTGACATCTTTGAAAGACAGATGCAATGATTAATGCATTCATAGCCAGGATTATATAATTATAAAATATGGCATGATTTTAAAAGTGACCTATAACATCGACTATGCAATACACTTTAATTAATTTAGTGCTAATAAAATTATTAAGCCTATTGGAGAGAGATATATTTATAATGTGACAATATGTCAGTCATCGTGTGATAACGAAAATATGACTAGGTCTAGACTAACGTTACTTTTTCTGAGCAGATGTTGTCAGTGAACAGGCTGTAAAACTGTTGGCTAAGTAACAGACACTCATGAAAAACTGATGCTAATTATCTGGGAAACATTCTCTAACAGCAGTCAAGTTGTCATTGTTTGTGACAACAAGTTGTGAATTTGTTGTAACAGGAGATCATTACTTTGTGCTCAAAGTGATGCTCGGAGCTCCAGTGGTTTCCTCTGTGGGTGAACGAGGAAGATGGTGAAAAAAATTCCAGGATGCTTTTTTTTCATTGGTTGTTGCGTTAAATCTTACCCAGATACAATAGTGCTATTTTCTGATTGGCTGATAAGTGGCAGGCTCGATTAAAGAACTCCAGGGGAGACGCGCTTGATTCCTGCCGGTTTCCATAGTGAGAGTGGCGCGACCAGATAACTTTTGAGACCGAAATGAGTGACTGTCACGCTCAATGCGTGACACTTGAGAGCCCTGGTATTTGAAATGTCTCAGTATGCCTGGTAAAATGGTCCCATTCTCTTGACATAGTGCAAACTCCCAAGAAGTTCTAGAGAACAAGAAATATTGTGTGTCACTTAAGGTGTGTCCTCCCCCAGGTCCTTCATGCAAACTACCTCCTGTATGTAAATAAGTGTCCTTTTCTAATAAGTATCAATGATCCATTCAAATTCTGATTGACCACTTGTGACCCCCTGAATAGGGGACCAAAACTTAATTATAATGACAGACACCACCATTTGACAAGATTAAATTATCTGAGTATTTAACGAAGGATGGCAAAGGGTTCAAGGAATCTGTAGACAGATCTCCCGCACAACTGCTGTGTGTAGTCCTTTTCATTGCCAGGTAAATACTTTTATATTCTTTGATTTCCGAATTAATGTCTAAATGGATTTATGTTTTATTGTTGGAATTGGATTTGAATTATTGTTCTATTGCCTGGTTAATAAATTATGTTAGAAATTATTCTGATTGACCCTGACCCTGAAATGATTAACTCTAGTAAATTATATTAAGCCAATAATATCACAAATCTATGCTCAGGTTAGAAACGGACTAAAACTCAGTTTGTGGAACATCGGGGCACGTTGACTGAAGTTTTAGAGCACCGACTAACTATTGGCATTAGTCATGTGTACTTAAACTGTACCCAGCAAACATTGGTCCGACGGCGACGTCGTGTCCCCGGCCAAAAATAGTCGCGGTAGGACGGCATAAATCGGTAGAAATATGTAACACAGAACATTTCCTAAAAATGCATTCAGATATGTTTGTACATGTCTATAGTTCTATGGTGTTGCATGTATAATTGTTACTTTGACTTTTAGCTGCGTGTAGTTCAATATTTACCCGTGTTGTGAATCGGTTGTGAGATGACGTCACTAATTTGACGTCTTTTACACGTGCATTACACGTCCGATCATGACCCTCTATGAAATCCTTGTGGAATATGCAAAAGCTGTGCTTACACCTTGATTAATACTGCAATAATTAATTTAAGTGCACCAAGTAGTTTTTAAGAGGTTTAAAGAGGTTGTGAATAGATGTCCACTGACGTCTTTTACACGTCTCGTCACGGTTGTGAAAAGAGCTCCAAGCAAGACTAGCAGGAAAACAATTTTTTTTTATACAAAGTAAATATATTTACTTTATCTTGTTTAAATAAATTATAATCACAAACTGCCCAGTTTGGTTAAGTGATTGCAAAGCCATGCTACAATTTAGTAATTATTTCAACCGGTTTTATGTATTCGTTGTTATTTTTATGGAATCTATGCATATACATGTAAAACAGATATATATCCGGTCACCATTTCGGTCTGAGTTGTATGTAATTGCTAAAATGGTGCTGCCAAGATGTAGACACAAAACATAGTAATATATTTCGTGATATTACAAAATCCTTTATTCATCTTTTGTATTTGTAATGTCTATGAATCTTTTGTGAATTGTTTTTTTTTAGTAGACTATCCCTTATCTACTGCCTTGCTTTACTCTTGAGTGTACTGTATTATTTTTTATTTTTTGTGCTTGATTCTGTATCCCCTGTGCATTTTGTTAAATAAAAAAAAAGTAAAAAAAAAAAAAAAAGATATTACAAAATCCCACAATAGGATAGATTATCTCGCGAGACCTCTGGAGCATCTAGCAGGCAACCATGAGGAGAGGACTCGAAGAGGACTCGAGGAGGGAGATTTATCGATATAATTACAACTACTGTTGGGTAAGTACATTTTGTATTTTATTAACGTGCTTGAGTTTTACTTGTTTGACACGAAGGAACCGAGAGACATGATGCCCACATTGTCACCTGAAATTCACTGAGTATGGCTAAAACTCGCTAACGTTAGCAGGCTAACAGTTACTTATATTGATGTAATTTTTATTGGTACGTTTTAATTAATTATTCAGGGGACATCACAGCCCACCTGTCTTATCAGAAGTGTCCTGTTCACTTTCTCACAGTTACACACCCAGTTAAGAGTGTATCTCAATGGCAACACATTAAAACACAACATCTTTTATACAATAAAAATACAATCTAATGCATGTTGATTACCTTTTTCTAATGTTTCATTCATCTTGTTCCAAGGTTATTTATTTATTTTTTAGCTTTAGACCATAAAGATATTTTGAAAATAAGTGCATGTCATTTATCTCAAATGTTTTATTTTATTTATTAATAAATATATTATAATAAGTAAATATATTCTCTTCCCTCAGCTGCTGTGAAGAATTAGAGTCTCTGAGATTGATGCAGCGATGACAGAACACCTGAAGCTCGCTCCAGGAAGAGATGAGGGTGGAGGTTACAAGAAATGAGCCAAACTACTGTAGGGGAGAGTGGGGTGAGTTGTGCCAGTTTTTACTTAAAGTGACTTTAAGCTGAGGCCATGATAGCAATGGTTCCAACTACAATATGAACATATATTTCAGGATGTGGTGCATTTCTGGGAACAATCACTTTCGATCTGAGATATAGTATTTAAGAAATATAGTCTTGTGGCACAACTTGCCCCAGGTGCGGGGTAAATTGTGCCTTTGTAGAGAATGCATTGGGGTAAATTGTACCATTGATTATTGAAGTAAAACAGTATATTTTGATCTCAGAAACTGTAATGCTTTATAAAAGCTAGAAAAATTCAATACAAAATTACTCATTTAAGGTTTATTTAAAGTCATTTTACAACATCAAAGGGCAATTTTCTACAAGCCTATTGCGCCACATGAGCACATCAAAGGTCAATTTTCTTAAAACAAGCCCTAGCGCTTCATGAACACATCAGAACAAAGTTTAATTCAAAATGAAAAAAAATACACCCAGCAAATTCTATTTAAAGGTCATTTATGACATCGAAGGCAAATTTTCTTAAACAAGGCCTAGCGCCACATGAACATATGTTCAGAACGAAATGAAATTCAAACGAAGACCATACTGAACGCCATCCTTTTCACAGATCTGGCCTACTACATAACATCCCACTTGTCAATGCTACAGGGGAATATACATTTCTGCTCCCTTCTGGCTGTACCTCTAAGTTTTTGTGGTGTGGGTAGTTTCTTACGCACATCTTCTCTAGGGATGACTCCTTCATCATTTTCTTTGAAAGTGAAGATTGGCTTTCCATCTACAGACCTCTTACTACTTTGCCTTAGAAACTTTGCATTGATGTCGGCACCATCAACCTTCTCAACCAATCCAATATAGTTATAGGATTTGGTTTTGCCTGCAAAGTTCACAATGACAAAGTCCCCAGCAGACAGATCCTTGTCACCATCATCATAATCATAATCATTCTGGACATCTGAACTCTCATAGTCAGTGGTGTCGTTAAGTGGAATGGAAATGTCACTATCTTCTGAGCTACCGGAGACAACCACTTTCTTTTTTGGTTTGGTTGGTTTAGTCCCTATCTTCTTATTTTCATTCCTTTTCTTCTTTTCACCCCTTTCATTTTCTCTGTCGCGTGTGTTCTCCAGGTCATCCTCTGCTTTATCATCGTCAGTGGTGTCATTAAGGGGAATGGCCATGGTGCTTTCTTCTGAGCTACTGTACACAACCGTTTTCTTCATTTTCTTGAGTTTAGTTTGATTTGATTCTTTGAGAGCCCTTTTCATCTGCCTTTCATTCTTTTTCTTTTCCTTTTCAGCCATTTTATCTTCTTTCTTTCTTCTTTCTTTTTGTACCCTCTCCAGTTCCATCTTCTCAGGTGTTTCGGTCGCGATTTTTGATTTTACTTTCTTTTCATTCTGGGCCTTCTTGCTGTGGCTTTTGGCAAGGGAAGTATGGCTTCTGGAGATACATAACCAAAATGGGCAGAAGAACCAGTTTTGTCACTTGAAGATTGCTCAGGATTTGGTTCCGGAGAAGTGGGTGGCTCCCCTGTGTCTGGACCTGCTTCAAGACCTGTGGAATGGGTTGGCTTCTCATGTGATGGTCCAGGCAGGTCAGCAGCAGAACTGGTGGAAGGCTCTTCTGGGTTTGGCCTGTCTGTTAGCATTGATGGGGTCCTGTAGAGGAGTGGAAGCCCTGCCTGTCTTCCTCGTATAACTCCGTGGCATGACGTGGTATATTTCTATTTTTGGTATAAAGTGAAGAATCTCACATAGTTTTAGTGATAAAACTTAAGAATAAAATGCACAAATACAATAAAATAATATGTTTAAAATATTTATAAGTGGGGGTGAGTTGTGCCACTGGCACAACTTAACTCAGGCCCTTTGGCACAAATCACCCCAACCCCACCATTTTAGAAAAAATGCATCATCCATCAGTTTTGAGCTAACATCATGCTAGCTGTATAGACTCATAATGTAGCTTACCAAAGCACTAAAACGTGTGAAATGTTTTCAAACTTGTCTATAACTGTTCAGACACAACAATCAAAAAATCATGATCATAGAAATTTTACTTTGAAAGGCAAAAAAATGTTTTTTTTTTAACTTAAATGTGCTTACCTCTCATGCAATAAGGCTCTCTTCTTTGCAGGATGAGTGAAATGGCTGAGTCATCAAAAATGTGTGGACACATGACCGATTTCTTCTATGGTTCCCTAGAAACAGAGGGTGGCACAACTTCCCCACTGGCACAAATCACCCCACTCTCCCCTAATGTGTTTAAGGAATAGTTCACCCAAAAATGAAAATAGTCATAATTTGCTCACTCTTATGTTACGATCATAATCATTTTTTCCTACAATGGCAGTTAATGGATTGTGAGATCTGCTTGGTTACAAATATTCTTCCAAATATCTTTGTGTTTATAAGACAACTGTGTAAGTCAATGACAAGATTAATAAAGACATGATAAAAAGAAACCATCTTTTAAGATTTTAGTCGAAAACACGTTAATGCATTCTCATAAATGTAATATTTTAATTCATGTCGGTTCTATATAGTTTAACATTTGAAGATTCTTATTTGTCATTGTCCCAGTAAAGCAAACGTGAAAACAATATTGTCAGAACATAGAAAGGTATACAGGTTTGAAACATGAGGGTGAGTAAATGACAGAATTTTCATTTTTGGGTAAACTATCCCTTTATATAATAATTCAGTATTTTGTAATTGGTATTTTAGTTTGGTTAACAGATGCTAAACTGTTCAAAAACAATAAAATGTGCTAAATCAGAACATGCTTCTTTTTTGCATACGTCCACAAATAATGTGTTATTGTTTGTGATGTACACTTGATTAAGATGTTTTATGGACGTTCATGTCTGACTGGACTGATCTAGAACTTTTGTCAAGATGTGTTAAACCTCAAGACATAATTGATTGCCTTTCACGATATTACACAGTGGGTGTGTGATTATTTTATATGCAGGCTTATATACTGTACATACACTTAAACTATGCAGCAACGCATTTAAACGACGACGTCCAGAAATCGACGCATTTGGACGTCCAGAAGACGACGCATTTAGACGTCCAGGAGACGTGCAGAAAAGACGTGCAGTTCACGTCCAGAAGACGTCAAAGACGTCGGTTCAACTTTCATTTTGGAACTATTTTTCAACCATGACGGGATGTGTCGGACGGACGTCTTTTCAACGGTCAAAAGACGTCCAAATGTTTGCTGGGTAGGGGCTAATAGTGGGTTTTCCGTTCAGAACAACAGTGTTGTTAGATCAATCTGAATAGGGTGAGCCTCTGTCACACCCAGGGGCTGGCTATGCTTTAACTAAGCCACACCCCTTCTCAACTTCCACCTCGAGGAGGTCCCCAAACCCGACCCAATGGCCAAGCAACACGAGAACAAGTAAGTGATAAAACAATCTTTATTTAAATATTTAAAAATAGCTTAGGGAATAGGGAAAGGGCAATTAAAACTAAACTCTGACTCGGCCCTCCAGATGGGCTATGGCCGGGAAGAGGTCAGGGAGCAAGGGGGCCACGGGGATCCGGGGCGTGGGGCTCGGGCCCCGGCCTGAGTCTTAGGTATCCGTAGCGCCCTCCTTCTTCCTCCTCTTCGCTGAATACAGCTCACGGTAAGTACTGGTTCACTCAGTTCGTTCTCGAGGTGCCCACTCTCTTTCTCTTCCTCCACAGGCAACGGCTCTTCGCTGATTACAGCTCACAGTAAGTACTGATTCACCCAGTTCGTTCCTTGGGTGCTCACGCTCTTTCTCTTTCTCCACAGGCAACGGCTGGGACACACAGGCACAGTTAGTTCAGCTTGGTTTTGCTCTCACCTCTTCGCTGATTACAGCTCACAGTAAGTACTGGTTCACACAGTTCGTTCCTTGGGTGCTCACTCGCTTTCTCTTTCTCCACAGGCAGCGGCTGGGACACACAGGCACAGTTAGTTCAGCTTGGTTTTGCTCTCACCTCTTCGCTGATTACAGCTCACAGTAAGTACTGGTTCACACAGTTCGTTCCTTGGGTGCTCACTCGCTTTCTCTTTCTCCACAGGCAGCGGCGTAAGTACAGGTTTCCTCAGTCTCTCCTCGTGTTACCCACTCTCTCTCCTTTTCTCTCCACAGGTATCAACTTGGGCACAATAGCACAGTTAGTTTGCTTTGAATGGCTCTCACCTCTGGGCTGGACACAGCGTACTGTAAGTACAGGGTTCGCTCTATTCCTCCTCGTGTTATTCACTCTCTCTCTCCTTTTCTCTCCACAGGTATCAACTTGGGCACAATAGCACAGTTAGTTTGCTTTGAATGGCTCTCACCTCTGGGCTGGACACAGCGTACTGTAAGTACAGGGTTCGCTCTATTCCTCCTCGTGTTATTCACTCTCTCTCTCCTTTTCTCTCCACAGATATCAACTTGGGCACAATAGCACCGTTAGTTTGCTTTGAATGGCTCTCACCTCTGGGCTGAACACAGCGTACTGTAAGTACAGGTTTCCTCTGTTTCTCCTTGTGTTACTCACTCTCTTTCCTTTCCTCTCCACAGGTATCAACTTGGGCACAATAGCACCGTTAGTTTGCTTTGAATGGCTCTCACCTCTGGGCTGAACACAGCGTACTGTAAGTACAGGTTTCCTCTGTTTCTCCTTGTGTTACTCACTCTCTTTCCTTTCCTCTCCACAGGTATCAACTCGGACACAAAACACAGTTACTCTGCTTTGGATGGCTTTCACCTCTGGGCTGGACACAGCGTACCGTGCTATCTCCGGAGATCTGAAGCACGCTCACAACATATACTGTACTGAACTAGGCTAGGGCCAGCAATCTCCTTGTCCTCCCACGCCGAAGTGCGTGAAGGCGGGGGTTTATCTGACAGGACACATGGCAATACACAGCAGCCCACAGCAATATACAACACCACGTCAAAATTATAGGTTTTCACAGCACGAAGACTCACCCACCACACTCAGTGTACGGAAAGGACACCCGTCTTCCTTCACTTCGCTTGGTTCGGATCTGGCGATGGAATATGCGGCCTAGCTAGTGATGTCGTCGTTGCGACTACTTCAATAAGTATTCCTTCGGCTCTCCCACCACACTATATTAGGGGTAGGGCCACCCTCCTCCTCCTGGAGAGATCTACACAACGCCAGGTCAATATACAGGGCACTTTCGACTGGCTCTTTGTACTCACATCAATGCCACTTCCAATCCCCTTTTTCACGTCGTCTCAGTTCGCCGTATAATCTGTTCACTTCTCAACCTTTAAGGTTCGCGATGTCTTCACAATCATACAATTCCAGCCTGAGGGAGAGAGAGAGTTAGACAGCTACCAGCAGCGTACCAAGACGGGCACAACCCAGTGCTTCACACACACCAAAGAGAGCTTCCCAGACTGTGAAATAACTTGGCCTTAAGTACTGCCTTGTCCAGCGTATCCTCCAATCACCAACCGCTGTCCCTAACTAGGCACAGGTGCATCGAATTCCCTGATTTTCCTTCTTACGGCGCTACCGGAAGTTCCGGTGTTCTGTTTTTCCGGTCCGGGCGGAAACACTTCCGGGCGGAACCAAACTTCCCGAATTTTGGTTCCGCCCCTAAAGATCGTCACCTTGTGACATCCTCCCCCGCCAATCCGTTCTAGTCCCTAGAACGTCCTCGGGCTGTCCACTCCCCATAGCGGGCAGGGGGTCGGCCTCGGTTCTCTCGCTGGGATCGTCTCACTGGTGAATCGGGCTCAGCTTGTTCAGGGGCTGCTTCTGGTTCTCTCGGGGCGATCGGAGGTGGTGCCACCACGGGTCTCCCTGGTACCACAGCCCAACCTTCAATCCAGGGGGCCGCTGGTACAGGTTCCGTGGGGACTTCTTCCACGGCTTCAGGGTAGTTAGGGCATGGGCGAATCATGTTCCGGTGCACCACACGGTCGGGGCCTGACTTCCCTTCTGGCCGGATGGTATAGACCGGCTGCCCCGGCCTCTGCTGCCGGCAGACTACATAAGGGGTGGCCTCCCAACGGTCACTCCGTTTCCCCTTCCCCTGCCGCCGATTATCTCTCACCAACACCCTCTCTCCTGGCAGTAGAGGGGCTTCTCTAGCAGTCCGATCGTACAACCGCTTACTTTTCTCTCCTGCCGTCTGTATCCTTTTCGACACCTGCTCGTAGGCGAAATGCAAGCGCTGGTGATGGCGCCCCACCCACTCCGTTACACTTGCTTCCTCTTGGTCGGCTATCACTCCTAGGACCAGGTCAGTAGGCATTCGTATGTGTCTGCCAAACATCAGGTAAGTGGGAGCGTAACCCGTAGTACTATGTATACTGTTGTTATAGGCCTGTAGGAGGTTTGGCAAGGCACTCACCCAATCGTCCTGCCGTTGTTGGTCCAAGGTCCCCAGCAGCCCCAATAGGGTCTGATTGAATCTCTCACAGCCGCCGTTCCCCTGAGGATGATACGAAGTGGTGTGAGTTTTCGTGCAACCGTACAACTGGCATAGTTCTCTAATTACCCTGGACTCAAAGTTGGCTCCTTGATCGGAGTGCAGAAACTCCGGGCATCCGAACGTCTGGAAGACGGCCCGCCATAAAACTGTAGCGGTGGTGGTTGCAGTCTGGTCGAGGGTGGGGATAGCCCAAGCGTACTTTGTGAACAAATCCGTTATTACCAAGATGTTCTGGTAGCGATCTCGTGGTCGGCCCAGTGTCAAGAAGTCCATAGCCATGATATGAAGGGGGGCCTTCGCATGGATGGGTACCATTGGCGCTCGGACCTCCCGTCTGGACTTAAACAATATGCATCTCGGGCAAGCTTGAATTAGGGCGTGCACCGATGCCTCTAGCCCGGGCCAAAAGAAGAATCTCCTAAGCAGGGACACGGTCCTCTCCTGTCCCTGATGCCCCAACTGGTTGTGGTACGCCGAAACTAAAGCCGTTACCTCATCTGCGGGTACCACGATCTGGCGTACTTCTTCGCCCAACTTCGGGTCACTGACCCTTCTGCACAAAACGCCATCTCTCAGCTCCAGCCTGTCCCATTGCCCCAGCAGCCTCCTCCCAGTATCCGTCTGGGCTAACCTCTCCGCTGGCGTCAGCCGTCGGCCCTGTTCCAGCCATTCTCTTACCAGCCGCACATCTTGATCCCTGGCCTGTCTCTCCCTCCACCGACGGGGATCCCATCCCCAGTTCTCAGGCACGGCCTCTTGTCTGCTGCCTGGTGCCTCTACTGCTCCTACCATATAGCCCTCCTCCGGGCTGGCCCCTCCGGGGCTTTCCGCTTCGGGCAGCCTTGAGAGGACGTCCGCGTTCATGTGTTCACGCCCTGGTCGGTACTGTAGTTGATAGTCAAAGTTGGCCAGTTGGGCCACCCACCGCTGCTCCACGGCTCCCAGCTTCGCCGTCTGTAAGTGTACTAATGGGTTATTGTCTGTAATGATCGTCACCTTGGCACCCCAGAGGTAGTCTTTAAATTTCTCACTTAGGGCCCACTTCAACGCCAGCAGCTCCAATTTGAAAGAACTATAGTTCGCATCGTTCCTCTCGGCTGGGTGGAGGCTCCGGCTGGCGTACGCGATGACCCTCTCAACTCCGTCCTGCCGTTGAGCCAACACCGCTCCCAGCCCGAGATTGCTGGCATCTGTATACAAAAGGAATGGTTTTGTGAAATCTGCGTATGCCAAGATAGGGGCCTGTAGCAGCTCCTGCTTCAATGTCTGGAACGCCGACTCACAATTTGCATCCCAGTCTACGTTGGGCGACCCCCGGCCCCGGTTACGACCTGTGCCAACCAGCAACTGATTAAGGGGTTTAGCAATTTTTGAAAAGTCCTTTATGAAACGCCTATAGTATCCCACAAATCCTAAAAAGGATCGCACTTGCCTCACTGTCCTCGGGGCCTTCCAGTCCTTCACGGCCGATACCTTTCCAGGATCTACGGACACTCCAGCCGCACTGACCACGTGGCCCAGAAAGTTGACTTCTCTCCGTAGTAAGTGACACTTATTGGGCTGTAGTTTCAATCCGTACTTCTCCATGGCCCGAAAGACTTCCTCGAGGTGCCTCAGGTGTGAATCAAAATCTGGGGAGTAGACAATCACATCATCCAGGTAAACTAATACTGACTCCATTAACTGACCTCCCAAGCACCGCTGCATCAGCCGCTGGAAGGTGGCCGGAGCGTTACAGAGCCCGAAAGGCATCCGGTCCCATTCAAATAGTCCAAACGGGGTTGTAAAGGCAGTCTTCTCCCGGTCTGCTTCGGCCACCTGCACCTGCCAGTAGCCACTGGCCAAATCTAGGGTAGAGTACCATGCCGACTGCGTGAGGCTGGCAAGCGAATCTTCGATCCGTGGCAAAGGGAAAGCGTCTTTCTTAGTCACGAGGTTCAGCTTACGGTAGTCCACGCAGAATCTCCAAGCCCCCGTCTTCTTTTGCACCAGCACTATGGGGGCCGCCCACGGGCTGCTGCTTTCCCTAACAACTCCTTGCTTCAGCATGCCTTGCAGGAGTGTACGTACCTCGGTATACAAAGTGGGCGGAATTGGGCGATACCTCTCCCGGCTGGGCCCTGCATCCCCGGTAGGTATATGATGTTGTACCACCTGGGTGCATCCGTAGTCTTCATCGTGGGTGGCGAACACATGCTGCCATCTCCGAAGGAGGGCCTGTAACTTCTGTGTCTGTGCCTGCTCTAAATCCTCCCCTTGTAACGACTCACCCGCCAGGTGGCTCGGCACACTCCTCTCCATACCACCCCATGGGGTGTCTACTTGTGTCAGGGCCACCTCGATGACAGTGGGGCACACCTGACGAAAACTAATATCCCTCTCTTCCCTTACTTGGTGGGATGTAACCGTTGTCAGACGGGCTAATCGTTGGTGCCGATGTAGTTGCACCGCGTATGGATGTACATTCCGTATCCTCACGGGGACTCTCCCCCGCCGGACCGTCGATAGTCCTCGTGCCACTTCCACTTGTGGACAATCCACATGGGGCTCCACCAGCACCCACTCTTCTGGGCCCGCTCTTCGGGGCGGTACTCGCGCCCACACAACAGCCTCACTTTTTGCGGGGACAGACAAAGCACAACGACACATCACTCTTCCTACCTCTTCCTGTTCCCTGCGGACTTGGCTCATTTGCACCCTTCGACAGTCAGCTACCACACACTCCCACTTGGGCCTCTCTGCAGGTGGTATCTTCGATACGGGCCTAGCCCGAAATAGCTCTTCCCAGCAATCAGCGAGGACATTCATGCCCAACAGGGCTCGATGTGCACCCAGACAATGGTCTTGCACGATAATCACACCTTTCTGGGGGACCATCACTCCGTGAACCTCTAGGTCCGTCAATCGGTAGCCAATATATGGGATGTCGAGGCCGTTTGCGCCCTTCAGAGTAAGCCAGGGGGCCTCCGCCCCTGGTGCCCCTTGTTTCCCAAACACTTCTTCGGATAAACTCTCAGCAAACAACGTCACTTGGGAGCCTGTGTCTACCAGGCATTGAATCTCCTTGCCGCACACTCTCACCTTCGCCACGGGGCTACGCCCAATCATCTGGCTCCTAGAGCCATATCCTCTTCCAGGGTCTTCTCGAGGGGTCCCGGCCACACGACCCACAGTGGCCGGCCGACCTAAAAACCCCCTTCTGACGCCCTGCGGGGCCCACACTGGCGGCTATAGTGACCTGGTTTGCCACAGCGGTTGCAGATGGGTCGCCCTTGCTCGTCCCATTCGAAACGGGGCCGGTTAAAGTGGTTCGGGCGCCTGAACGGCTCTCGGCCTCCCTCTGAGTACACTCGGTCTCGGGGCGCCGGCCGTGGTTCCTCCCGCGCCCGTCCTTGGCGCAATTCTCCTACGAGGGCTTTAGACAGTTCAGACATCTGATCGCGGACATCTTTCAAAAGTTCAGCCTTCAGTGCTTGCTTCCAGTCAGGGCCTCCGGGTTGTGCTGGTGCTACTTCACTGACAACCGCACACACTGGGGAACCACTCACCTCAGTCTCATCACCTTCCAGGGCCAGTGCCTCTTTCTTCAGATCTTCGAACGTAAGACCCGGGTCCCTTCGAAACTGGATACGTAGGCTCTGTCTCACCGGACCCTCCTTCAACCCCAGAAGAAACTGGTCCCGCAATAGAGTCTCTCCATCTCCCAACCCGTGGTCCCGACGGGTCTGTAGTCGGGCGAATTGCTCTCGCAACCTCAGGGCGAAAGCTCTAATCGGTTGGCGGGGGCCCTGCTTACAATTGAAGAACTGGGAGCGAAGGACAGCTACGGGGGTGTGGTCACCATACTGTTCAGTGAGGAACTGGAACACGGTTTGGGCGTTGGCTCTAACGGCTTCGGGGGCGGCATGCACCTCTCGCCGCGCTTCTCCATCCAGGGAGTTTAACACAAATTGAAGCCGCTGGGCTGCACTAAGGCCCTGTAGGTCGGCCAAGTACTCTAGTTGAGCCTTCCATTCAGACAATCGTACCTCGGATTCTGTCCCCCCATATTTTTGAATCCAGGGGCTCCCCATAAAAACGGGCATGGCACGGGGTTGGGCTGAAAGCCCCGCGTTGTCGGTCATTGGACGACCTTGGTTACTCAACTCGAGGTGGAAACCCTGCCGACTACGCCAAATCTGTCACACCCAGGGGCTGGCTATGCTTTAACTAAGCCACACCCCTTCTCAACTTCCACCTCGAGGAGGTCCCCAAACCCGACCCAATGGCCAAGCAACACGAGAACAAGTAAGTGATAAAACAATCTTTATTTAAATATTTAAAAATAGCTTAGGGAATAGGGAAAGGGCAATTAAAACTAAACTCTGACTCGGCCCTCCAGATGGGCTATGGCCGGGAAGAGGTCAGGGAGCAAGGGGGCCACGGGGATCCGGGGCGTGGGGCTCGGGCCCCGGCCTGAGTCTTAGGTATCCGTAGCGCCCTCCTTCTTCCTCCTCTTCGCTGAATACAGCTCACGGTAAGTACTGGTTCACTCAGTTCGTTCTCGAGGTGCCCACTCTCTTTCTCTTCCTCCACAGGCAACGGCTCTTCGCTGATTACAGCTCACAGTAAGTACTGATTCACCCAGTTCGTTCCTTGGGTGCTCACGCTCTTTCTCTTTCTCCACAGGCAACGGCTGGGACACACAGGCACAGTTAGTTCAGCTTGGTTTTGCTCTCACCTCTTCGCTGATTACAGCTCACAGTAAGTACTGGTTCACACAGTTCGTTCCTTGGGTGCTCACTCGCTTTCTCTTTCTCCACAGGCAGCGGCTGGGACACACAGGCACAGTTAGTTCAGCTTGGTTTTGCTCTCACCTCTTCGCTGATTACAGCTCACAGTAAGTACTGGTTCACACAGTTCGTTCCTTGGGTGCTCACTCGCTTTCTCTTTCTCCACAGGCAGCGGCGTAAGTACAGGTTTCCTCAGTCTCTCCTCGTGTTACCCACTCTCTCTCCTTTTCTCTCCACAGGTATCAACTTGGGCACAATAGCACAGTTAGTTTGCTTTGAATGGCTCTCACCTCTGGGCTGGACACAGCGTACTGTAAGTACAGGGTTCGCTCTATTCCTCCTCGTGTTATTCACTCTCTCTCTCCTTTTCTCTCCACAGGTATCAACTTGGGCACAATAGCACAGTTAGTTTGCTTTGAATGGCTCTCACCTCTGGGCTGGACACAGCGTACTGTAAGTACAGGGTTCGCTCTATTCCTCCTCGTGTTATTCACTCTCTCTCTCCTTTTCTCTCCACAGATATCAACTTGGGCACAATAGCACCGTTAGTTTGCTTTGAATGGCTCTCACCTCTGGGCTGAACACAGCGTACTGTAAGTACAGGTTTCCTCTGTTTCTCCTTGTGTTACTCACTCTCTTTCCTTTCCTCTCCACAGGTATCAACTTGGGCACAATAGCACCGTTAGTTTGCTTTGAATGGCTCTCACCTCTGGGCTGAACACAGCGTACTGTAAGTACAGGTTTCCTCTGTTTCTCCTTGTGTTACTCACTCTCTTTCCTTTCCTCTCCACAGGTATCAACTCGGACACAAAACACAGTTACTCTGCTTTGGATGGCTTTCACCTCTGGGCTGGACACAGCGTACCGTGCTATCTCCGGAGATCTGAAGCACGCTCACAACATATACTGTACTGAACTAGGCTAGGGCCAGCAATCTCCTTGTCCTCCCACGCCGAAGTGCGTGAAGGCGGGGGTTTATCTGACAGGACACATGGCAATACACAGCAGCCCACAGCAATATACAACACCACGTCAAAATTATAGGTTTTCACAGCACGAAGACTCACCCACCACACTCAGTGTACGGAAAGGACACCCGTCTTCCTTCACTTCGCTTGGTTCGGATCTGGCGATGGAATATGCGGCCTAGCTAGTGATGTCGTCGTTGCGACTACTTCAATAAGTATTCCTTCGGCTCTCCCACCACACTATATTAGGGGTAGGGCCACCCTCCTCCTCCTGGAGAGATCTACACAACGCCAGGTCAATATACAGGGCACTTTCGACTGGCTCTTTGTACTCACATCAATGCCACTTCCAATCCCCTTTTTCACGTCGTCTCAGTTCGCCGTATAATCTGTTCACTTCTCAACCTTTAAGGTTCGCGATGTCTTCACAATCATACAATTCCAGCCTGAGGGAGAGAGAGAGTTAGACAGCTACCAGCAGCGTACCAAGACGGGCACAACCCAGTGCTTCACACACACCAAAGAGAGCTTCCCAGACTGTGAAATAACTTGGCCTTAAGTACTGCCTTGTCCAGCGTATCCTCCAATCACCAACCGCTGTCCCTAACTAGGCACAGGTGCATCGAATTCCCTGATTTTCCTTCTTACGGCGCTACCGGAAGTTCCGGTGTTCTGTTTTTCCGGTCCGGGCGGAAACACTTCCGGGCGGAACCAAACTTCCCGAATTTTGGTTCCGCCCCTAAAGATCGTCACCTTGTGACACCTCAACCTCTGATTATTGTAATATTATTCTAACTAAGTGTACGTGGGAAACCACGGCATGATTATGTAAAGTTACCGTTAGAAGAAGTTAAATTGATCAGCTTGGTTCTATGGTAATGGTCATGACCTCTGGATAGACATAGTCTTACTTTAATTAAGTGTGTACAGATCTATGGGGACTGAATAACATACTTTTAGGAATAAGCAAGCATGTTGCGGCTTATAAAAGTATCAGTCAATTGCCTCTGTCTAATGACCAAGACTGACGAGTTTGTGATTAAGAGATCGTAATCCCGATTTGTGCGAGACTCAAAAAGGTTATAGGTTTCCGAATGAACGAGTATAATTCAAACTAAGGGTTAAATAGAATAATCAAACACGTAGTCAACTTTATAAATAACCAAATGGGGGTAAACCCTTTTTCATAATTGGAGTCAGATGAAAACACATAGGTAATACACATAAAGAGATGTATTTAATTTAAATAAGTTGCATAAGGGAAGACAGTGACACGCAGGAACCCTTCGACCGTGCCATTGGCTACCGTCCTTGGACCAGTGGGCCGACCTGACAAAGTCCACCCGTGCTGAGCCGTTATCTTACTGACTGTCCATAGAGAGTTGGTTCCTGGGAGTCACAAAATTAAAATATTCTCTAGAAAGATTTTCTTTGGAAATCTCAAACAGAATTTTTCACAGAAAAAATTATCAGCAATATGTTAAAAAAAATCTGTTACCCTTTCTACTTCACACACACAATGGTTTACAGTTACCCAAATACACACTGGTGAGGTCTAGTCTTCTCTGTTTCATACACAAACAGGGGCGTAGTTTGTGGGGGGATGGGGGGGAGATCCCCTCCAATATTTAAATCTATGCATTACAACCCCCCCCCCCCCCCATATTTATACCATGATCACAATTATCAGAAGGCATACCCACACTTCAACCCCCCCCAATGTTCAAACCAAATCTACGCCCGTTTACACAAAGACACACAAAAAACATATTTAGCTAATATGCAAATTCAAAATGCCAGAAGTGCCAAAATAAAAGCTCGATGAGGTCAGTGTGTGTTTATAGCATCGTGTTAAATAAGGAACGAATAAAAATCATGTCATCCGAGGAAATTGACTCTTGGACATGGATTATCTTGATAATGACTACCTAAAATAATAAACATGTTTGGAGAAACTGTATTTGAAGAGTACCCTAGTGTATGTAGATATTAATGTTAGGGAACAATGTGAGTGATGTGTACGTTTAGTTTTAGGCCTATTATCTGATCCACATTCCGGAACAGAAGAGGGCGGTATTGCACCAATAAGCTGGATGCCAACCGCCGTTAAACTGGAAAGAAGACGAATATGACAGCTTGCTGTGAGTTACAATCATAGACAGTAAAAGAAATGGACGCAGCGACCCCATTGGAACTCAATTGAGACAAGTGAAGCCCCTTTTTAGCAATTTTTAGCACTTCCGTTTCTGACGCGCAGACTCAAACTAAGCTTGATGACGTCAGCAACCTGTCTAACAGATGTAAATCTTCTAGTAGCTGTGCGTGAAAACTGCCATCGTTAATCTTGCAGAGACGGCGAGCTTGAGCGGGGAGTTCTTTTGCGTGAGTGAGCTGGAGTAAGTATTCTGATTAATTATTTTGTATAGTATTTTAAAATGTAACGCCAGTACGCCATATTAAGTTAATTGCCTGCGAGCTTCTCCTCCTGTCTGTACGGTAATTTCTCTACTGTGCGACAGAGAGTCGAGTGGTTATGACGCAATCGTTAGCCTTTTTTTTTTACAAAAACTGTTTCTACGGGGCCATAATGTAACATAGAAGGTAATGGAGCCCTGTATACATTGTTGTGTATCTTTAGAAATAAATAATGGACAAATGGAGTCTTTAAACGCCTCAGATGTAAAGTTATTCGCTGTCAAAGTGACACCAAAATGAATGCAAAGTCAATGGGATGCTAACGCAAGTGAAGTTCTGCTACAAGATGGCAACTCGCAGCCGACTTCAACTTCCGGTCGACTTCCTTGCCGCCTGGTTACAATGGTGAGAATATATTTTTTTCACGAAATAATTATTTAAATTTAAGAGTACAAGTTATTTTCATACAGTGGTATTGATTTTGGAGTTAATAATCTATTAAATCTAAGGTGTAAAGTCAGCAACATATAAGCAAAAGGTGTAAAACGCTATCCTCCGGTTTCACAGGCAAGACTAATTGAGCCATGGTCTGATCCTGGCTTAATCTAAACCCTGTTTGTTACTTAGATAATACAGCATATTTGTGATTGTGCTGTAAAAACACGTTTTATAATGAATAACTAACAGGGGAGCTCCATTAAGTACACGACTCAAAAGTGGATTTACATAAACAATATATACATCTTGAAGACTATTACTAAATGTCTATCATCTGACAGGATAGTCTTTGATAAGTATTGCAGGTGAGCACATTTAACAGACATGAAACAGGCATCTGAGCTCACTCATTGTTGTCAACACTGCTTTAGATGAGTGTAAGTCATGTAATCAAACAAATCTACATACAGTAACTAAACACAGGTTATCTATTTTGTTTGTCCATTTGCAATATTGATAATTTTAGGAACATTTGTGTTGGATAAAAAGCGAGTTACATCATTTACTAACTCAACATGCAGATGCAGTATATCACAGATAAATCACAGAGGAGACTGACTCTTGTCTGGGAGATACAGGAACAGATTATGTTTATCTGCTGTAGAGTGACTGATGAAGGAATGCGGCCATCAAAGGATTTGTGTAAGTACACTACAAAAATAAATGAAACTTTTTAATTAGTGTAATTTCAAAGTTACTGCATAACAGCACTTTTCTTATTGTTGATTTCTGTGCATTTGCTGCAGATCTTTTGTGGTGGAGCAGGACCTGCAAGGAAAGGGGAAAAAAGGAAATACCTGAAACAAAACAATAAAGTAATGACTTTTTGTATTGTGTGTGTGTGTGTGTGTGTATTTGTGTAGGTTATGAAAATGTCTGCAGACTGGTGTGTGCACTGAGGATGGAGAAGTCCACTGCAGCATCCGGAAATGGTCCAGAGATATGGATGAGATGCTCCATCGCTCCAGCTCTTACTGTCTCATCAGGACCAGTTGCTGCTGTGGTCTCTTCCTCATCGGTGGCCCCAGAGCAGCGAGAGCATATAGTGAAAGACCAAAACACACAGAGGATTTGATTTTGGTAAAGTTTGTTCTGCTGGCTTCTGTTTATACAATGAAGGCTGACTTTCAGAAGCTTCAAAAAGCACAGGGGCGTAGTTTGTGGGGGGGATGGGGGGAGATAACCCCCAATATTTAAATCTATGCTTTTACAACCCACCCCCCAATATTTATACCATGATCACAGTATCAGAAGGCATACCCACACTTCAACCCACCCAATGTTCAAACCAGATCTAAACCCGTGTACACACACACACACACACACACAAAACATTTTGCTTCAATGTAAACAGCTGCAGAAATAGGGTCACCAAGAATGACAAGGCAGCACAAGACACTTTGGAAACCTGTTACCCACTTCTACTTAACAAAGAATCACTTTAAAGCTACCTAAATTCACTCAATCATATCTAACCTTATTTATTTGATATCCCCAAAATCATTTCAGTCTTATGTGAACAACTGCACACATACAGCAAGTCCACCAAATCTGGCAAGGCCACAAAGACAATAACGAAATCTGTTACCATCTTCTTTTTCAATCTGGTGATACATAAACGTATTTATTTTGTATCCTTGAAAGTATATTTCTCTGATGAGAACACACTCTTAAAACAATAAAGATGCTTAAAAGATTCTTCACAGCGATGCCGTAGATTAAGAACCATTCAGTCAAAGGTTATTTTAAAGAACCATGTCTTTCTTACAGTTTATAAACTGAAGTACCTTTTTTCACCACAAAGAACCTTTTGTAAAACACAAACGTTCTTCAGATGTTAAAGGTTCTTTATGGGACCATTTAGACAAAAAGGTTATTCTATGGCATCGTGAAGCACTTTTATTTTTAGAGTGCAGCTGCAGATACACAATAAGATCACCACATCACAAGGAACCATTATGTTCGTTGCGCCAATCTCTTTCAAACACAAATTCTACAGCGACCTCTTGGTCACTGATTTCGACATCGACACACAGTATTTTTTATATAGTCTGTTCTTTAACAGTCCGGCCAGTAGATGGGACTGTCAGTCGACTGATTTCGACAAACTTTCACTTATTCAAAGCGCTGATGAGTTAATAAACTTTTCAGTGTTCAGCCAAATCGAGCCTGAGTCTAACTGCTATACTTAATAATTCAATAAATGTCATATTGTCTCAATACACATGGGAAAAAATACGATGTCTGGTGAGGGCACGTTTAAAATTCTGCTCTGTTGCAATGTCCGACGATCATGATTACTATTATCATATTAACAGTTAATTGATGAATGTTGAATTTTTTTTACTACTAGAGAAGAAATATCTATAACATACCAAATCCTTTAGTTAAAGTTTTAGTTAAAGTTTTCTTTTTGTATATTGTGATGTATGTGATTTATGATGTTATTCTGACTATCCATGCTTTTATGCAATCCATTCTTTTAAAATGTTTATTAAAAGTGAATGCTCAGCATGATAGAATTTCCTCTAGACAATTATTGATAAAAACATTAAATACATTGTCGACGATATACTTATACCTTCAGATAACCTATTGTAATTTTATTATAGCATATTATATTCAAAAACATATATGTTTGACAAAGCAGTAGTCTGATATAAAATAAAGAAAATTAAATTATTATCTCTAAAAGGACTTACCTAGGACTCCTAAAAGCAGTACCAGGCTACTCAGCAGAAAAGCCATGCGTCTAATCAAATGTATTAAGTGATTATTAGGATCAGAAATGCTAGACATTTTTCACATGTATCTCCGACTTGAAATAAATTGCAATAAATTGCATCCCAAGCTTTAAAAAAAAAAAGTCATCTTTAATCAGAAAATAATTGTTTTAACGTTAAATAAGCCTATGTGATGTTTGGTATAAAATAAATATTTTTCTTTTCTAAAACCCAGCATTATTTAACGAATAAACCAAATGCAGATTATGCACGTTACAAAATGTAAATGTAGATTTGTATTAGATTTATAAGTTAGAACTCAAGCATTCATTTGCAGTTGAGTAATAATATTTGTTCAACAATGTCAACTCCCGTTCCTGAAATCCGTGACTAGATGGCGCTATTGACAAGATTTGTGCCTAAAAATAAAAAAAAAAGTTAAGTGACATACATACAACCAAGTATGGTGACCCATACTCAGAATTCGTGCTCTGCTGTGTGTGTGCACTTTGCAAGGGTTAAATGCAGTGAACACACACACACACACACACACACACCTGGAGCAGTGGGCATGACTTGGGGAAGTTGTGGCCTAGTGGTTCGAGAGTTTGACTCCTAACCCTAGGGTTGTGGGTTCGAGTCTCGGGCTGGCAATACCACGACTTAGGTGCCCTTGAGCAAGGCACTGAACCCCAAACTGCTTCCCGGGCACTGCAGCATAAATGGCTGCCCACTGCTCCAGGTTTGTGGTCACGGTGTGTGTGTGTGTGTTTGTGTGTTCACTGCTGTGTGTGTGCACTTTGGATTGGTTAAATGCGGAGTATGAATTCTGAGTATGGGTTACCATACTTGGCTGAATGTCACGTCACCTAACTTCATCATTTATGCTGCGGCGCCTGGGGAGCAGTTGGGGGTTCAGTCCCTTGCTCAAGGGCACCTCAGTCGTGGTATTACCTGCCCGACACTTGAACCCACAACCCTAGGGTTAGGAGTCATTGTCACGGTTCATGAATTCACTGTCTCACCTTCTCTGTGTGTGTGGTTGTGTGGAGGCGTGGTTACTGATTACCTTCACTCTGATCATTGCCACCTGCTGCACTTATCACCGGGGCTATTTAAACCTCTGTCTCACCCAGCCTTGTTGTCAGATTGTTTCAGTGTGTCTGGTGTTTTCGTCTGTTCTTGTGTGTCCTGGTCTTGGCTCCTCATTTCGGATTCCTGGATCTCGCCGGTTGGTTCGCCCATTGTATCCCTGTGTCGCTGTCCTGAGTGGTGGTCTCTTCAGCCGGCCTTGCCTGCTTCAGTCCTGCTGTACTCGCCTGTGCTTTGTCCAGCGTACTGTCTTTCACTACTTTTGAGAACTGGAGTATAATAAACATCCGTTGTTTAACTCGCTATTGGATTCTCTGCCTTTTTCTTGTCACTAGACGTAACATAACATCTGACCATTGATGGATCCAGCGAGAATGGCAGAGCTACAAGAATACCTGACTACGAGTAACCAAAGGATTAAACATCAGGAGGAACAGGTCTCCGCCACCGCTCAGGCAGTACAAGCTTTAGTGACGCAGGTGTCCGAGCTCACTACCCAAATTCAACAGCTGAGATCGCCCGCTGCGCCCACCCCACCACCTGTTCCCCTCAACCCTACCAACGTCACCAGCCAGCACGTGCCCAGGATATAAACGCCTGAAAGATATGCGGATGAGCCAGAGCTGTGTGGAGCTTTCCTGACTAGATGCTCATTATTTGTCTAGTGACAAGAAAAAGGCAGAGAATCCAATAGAGAGTTAAACAACGGATGTTTATTATACTCCAGTTCTCAAAAGTAGTGAAAAACAGTACACTGGACAAAGCACAGGGGAGTACAGCAGGACTGAAGCAGGCAAGGCCGGCTGAAGAGACTACCACTCAGGACAGCGACGCAGGTATACAATAGGCGAACCAACCCGGCAGGATCCAGGAATCCGTAACGAAGAACCAAGACCAGGACACACATGAACAGATGAAACCACCAGACACACTGCAACAATATGACAACAAGGCTGGGTGAGACATAGGTTTAAATAGCCCTGGTGATGAGTGCAGCAGGTGGCAATGATCAGAGTGAAGGTAATCAGTAACCACGCCTCCACACAGAGAAGGTTAGACCGTTAATTCGGGAACCGTGAAAGTACCTCCCCCTAGGAGCGCCTCCTGGAGCTCCCAGGAGGACCTACCTGTTGATTGTAATCATCAATAAGGGAGTGGTCTAGTATTTCCAGAATATGAATGTCCACTTTTATTAAGTATGTCTCAATCAGACATTGGAATAACAAAATCATACATAAATAGGCCTTAGCTAACCTAGTCTTCTATCTATACTTGGCGTTTCCCTTTGCTGCAGTTATCAGTGCTTCTGTTTTTCAATGAATGTCTTCAATTCAGTGCATGACAATTTGAAATTCAAACTGACCTGAAGCTCAGACTTTACCATTGCAACTGACAGTCTGTTTATTTTATCGGACCAAACATCCTCTATATGACTGAACATTCTTTCTGCATAGGCATTACTGACTGGTATGGAAAAAAAACAAAACAACTAACGTACTTTCAACAGCTCGGTGGATTCAGTTGCCCTGCTAAAGTTTTAACTGAGCATAAGGAGCAAGTAGCATATAGTGGATCGCCTGGTGTTTGCTTTAGCCATGTGGAGTAATTGTCATTTTTCATCCAGTCATTATCAAAGTAGGTCGAACGTTTCATTTTCTTTTTTACTGGCCTGTCAGTCTTTGTTGACACACTGTCATCTTCGTCCTCCGTCTCGCCGGCCATGTTTACTCTAACAAAAACGATGTTGACTATGTACAATCTTCTTCACTGCTTCAATTTGCCGCCTGTAGTAACTGGCTAGCTGCCAAGATAGACGCGTTAGATGATGTAATCTACGTCACGTCACATGACACGCCCGTCCCAGAGCCAATGATAGCGCATTCCACACACAAGAGACACCCTATGAGAGACACCGACCACTCTGTGCACAATGCATAGGCTATTTCAAGTGAGAAAATAGTTAATTGAACATACATATTCAAGTTGCCTTTCGAAAACCGGGACATTCAGTGTCCCGGGAGAGTGGATAAAATTTCCCGGGATAGGTTATTAAAAAGAAGGACAATCCCAGTAAAACCGGGACAGGTGGCGACCCTGTCACAGTTCATGAATTCACTGTCTCACCTTCTCTGTGTGTGTGTGTGGTTGTGTTGGAGGCGTGGTTACTGATTACCTTCACTCTGATCATTTTAACTGAATTAACTGTTTTTAGCTGGATTACCATATAAAGATGTTAACAACTTGTTAGTACTGTAATTTGCTAATCAGACTAGAAACATGCTTTTAAACTGGTTTTGGCCCCTGTCACGCTGGTTTTAGCTGTTTCTTTTAGTGAATAAACTGGTTTTAGCTGGATTATCATATAGGGGCCGTTTACACCTGGCCACTTCATGCGTTTTCTCAGATCGGATAGCTATCCGATCGTGAAAAGACCAGCTGTAAATGCCCTCCGAAACGCATTTGAGACTGATTTGAATCCGATCGCTCAAACCACTTCAGGAGGTGGTCTGGGCCGCATTCCAGACAAAACTAGACAAGTGTAAATGCATCTGGTTGTTAAAACCACATATGTAAATTGTACTCCTCCCCAAAATGCTAAAAAAAAAATAAACGTGTGAGGGCGTGTTATAGGCTATATGTAATGTTATAGCCAGATATGACGACGCTACTGGAACACGCACCACCAGATGAGAAACTGAGCATATATTCATTAAACCAACGTGCAAACTATCGCAAAGTGAAAGTAAGTCGCGAACGCTTAACACACAATCATCATCATTAATAGTAGAGAAACGAAATTATCTTACCAGTGCTGTTGCCGCTCTCTCTTATTGCGGTCTTTGATTTTGAAATTTTAGCTGATGATCAATAAAATGCAGCTCATATCTGTTGCTTTCGGTGACGTGCACTCCATTAAATCTGCATATAGCGCGGGAATTGAAGATCGGATTTAAATCCGTTTCGCAAAAACACATTCATGTGACCAGGTGTAAATGGAACCGTTTTGATAAATCAGATAGCTATCCGATCTGAGAAAACGCATGAAGTGGCCAGGTGTAAACAGCCCCATAGAAACGTGTTAACAACATGCTAGTAACTTGCTAATCAGGGTAGAAACATGCTTTTAACATTTTAAAGTGTTTTTGGACACTGTCATGCTGGTCTTACCTGTTTTTTAGCTGTATTTTTTAACTGAATAAACTGGTTTTAGCTGGATTATCATAGAAATGTGTTAACAACATGCTAGTAACTTGCTAATCAGGCTAGAAACATGCTTTTAACATGGTTTTAAAGTGGTTTTGGACACTGTCACGCTGGTCTGGTCTGTATTTTTTAACTGAATAAATGTCTGAGGTTACGGATGTAACCATGGTTCACTGAGTAGGGAACGAGACACTGCGTCCTCTAGGGATCGCTATGGGGAACACCTCGTCGTGACCCGTGTCTGAAGCATACATTGAAAAAACACCAACTTGCTGGCCGGCGACAGCCTCTGACGTCACTACCGGTGCGACTATAAACAGGCACCGGGAGAACACGTCATTCACTTCTTCGTCTGAAGCTTGCGTCCGAAGCATGGCAGGGAGCTAGAGGACGCAGTGTTTCGTTCCCTACTGAGGGAACCATGGTTACATTCAGTGTTGGGAAGGTTACTTTGGAAATGTAATAGGTTACAGATTACAAGTTACCCTGTTTAAAATGTAATAGTAGTGTAACTTTTTTAATTACTTTAATAAAGTAATATAACTAATTACTTTTGAGTACTTTTTAATTACTTTTCTAAATTTCTAATGAATGTTATTTGCAACTGTTAATCATTTTCAAACATTTACAACATGCAGGTTTAACCTTAACGTAGTGCTCAATACTGTCAGACTTTCACCATCCTTCATCACTTGAATTAAGATGATCACATTTGAACAGATCTACCACACAATTAGACTTTAGTATTGCCTTTTACTTTGAGATTGATCTGAAGTTCAATGCCAATTTAAAATCAAAAGAAATAGTTTATAGATGCTGTTTTTGAAACCAAATCTTTGCATACAGGAAACACTGCATCTAACAATGGTTTGGGGAAAAATTGTTAATAAAAAAAAAGCATATACATCAACTCAAATACGGTTATCTAATAAGCATGCGTCCTATTCTGTGTACTAAACTCCTGAAACATTGGTGTCTTTTTGAAACTGCTGTCTCTTTGTATATGATATGATGATAGTTTCTCAAAATAAGTCAAATGGTCCTGAAGTGACTCAGAGCAGTTCTAGAGATTATGTTTGTGTTCCTGTACTCATATATTGAGGCGGCAGAGGCTGAAAACACTGCCAGCTTCAGTAGGCCTATGTGTAGTAAATGAAACCGCATGTCTGCGCCATTAATTTCCATGAGGGGCGGACTGGGGAAAAAAATAAGGCTGGGAAATCTCACACTCATACACCCCCAACACATTCTGAAACATGGACAACCCTATTTTGTGTATGGACCTGACATGAAAAAGATTTCAATCCTTATGTTGGGGACATGTAACATAATTAAGAGTTCTCTCCTGAACTGCACCTTTACTTCCATTATCCATCTCTCTCATGACTTTAATTCTGAAGATTTTTATTTGACTTTTACCATGTTTTGTAAATGCATTTTTGTTTTTTGGCAAATTAATTACCTTTTGTATTTATATTTACTACAAATTCCATGGTTAAACCACAGTTAGTGCCATACCATCGGCTACATTAATTATCCTGTGTGTTTTTGTCTGCACCAGCTCCCCATAAACCTATGATAAAATATCATTATCTGTCTGCTAAATTACTACTGTAACATTACAATAGATAATAATGATGTCGTTTATACAGTATTTTGAGTGATTGTGAGCAATGGGCTGTTGCTGCTTGACTTAGTAAGGCTGAATTCCGTTTTTATTACTCGTTTCTACAAAGCCAACTGTGTTTTCCGCACCTCGGAGATTAATGTCTTATTAATGCCGAATGTCTTAGTGCAATTTGGGAAAGAAATAAACTGGATGAAGATGTGTGTAAATATTCAAATGTAATCCCCTTTGTAATCATAAAAATTTTCATAAGTAACTGTAATTTAATTACAATTTTTTTCTTAGTAACTGTAACTGATTACAGTTACATTTATTTTGTAAATTACGTAACGCCGTTACATGTAACTAGTTACTCCCCAACACTGGTTACATTCTTAACCTGAGACGTTCCCTTTCAAGAGAACTTCAAACTGCGTCCTCTAGGGGTCGCTATGGGGAACAGTATACCCACGCCGCCATGCTGATGGGAGTGAAGGCCAGAATCATGGCGAGAAGTACCAACTCTACCATTTCCATGGGAGTTGCCCCTGGGATGTTTAGACGGCTGTCTGTGACAGTACCCCTTACGGCCAAAGGCCTAAGCTACATACCCAACTTACCTGTAGGGCCTCGGCTGAAGAGCTGAAGGCTTGGAATCAGAAAAGATTCCTTTAAAGGGATACGGCTAAGAACCTAGCATTTTATACCAAGTCTTGCCTGTCACACAGGGGCTACCGCTAGCTTTCGCATAAGCTTGCTGAAAGAGCTGTCTCAACAGTTTTCTAGTAGCAACACCCTGTTTTAGATAGGTATCCGAGGATACATAAGTGGAGTGTTGCCCAAAATGAACGGGGCTTTTACCAACTCAAGAAAGGGCACGAAGCAAGCGCGCGAAGCCCTCGCCATATAGGATTTTAGAAAGAACGCAGAATACTAATGCGAATACTATGCGAACTTACCACAGTGTGGATTTCAGAAAGTGTGCAAAGACTTCATGTGCACACTTACCATAGCATGGATTTACAAATACTGTTCTAAGGAGGGGCTCTCGTGGCACTCTGATAGAGCAGCTCATAGATGGAATGGTGCATCTCAAAACAGTATGTTTGAGAGTCATCTATGGAAACAATACTGGAGCTCTCTGGTGAAAAAACAGAGAATTCAATCGCATATGAGAGGAGAACTCTGAGCTCAGAGTAGCGCGCTCATAGGCGACCCTTCTTGGAAAAAGGGGCGCACTGCTAAACTACCACGAGAATCACCCAAATTGCCCCTCATGTTGAGGGAAGTGATACTTGAGGTGTATAAACAAATACACACTGGCTGAATGAAGCCCAAGGAACCAAGGACTAATCACCTCAAGAAAGGGAACGAAGTGGAGCGTGTAACCCTTACAGTACAGGATTTCAGAAAGTGCGTGCACACAAGAGTCTTGTGTGCACACTTACAACTTACATGGATTTTAGAAAGTGCGCAAAGTGTTCACGTGCACACTGACCACCGTGTGGTTTTGAGAAAGTACACAAAGCTTAGCTTGTGTACTTAAAGGTTCCTAAGCATCGCAAAAGTGCTGAATCGCATGGGAGAGACAAGCTCAAATTTTACAAACCTCAGACGAGGGGAGCATCACCTGAGGCAGCATATACAAGAAGACTTCTGTAACTGCCACCTCCACTTCCCGCTAGATGCGACAGCACCACTAAGTGGCCAGGAGACCCCTCAGGGTGACCTGGCCGGACATCCATGAAATTCCCTGCAGTGCTGTGCCAGGCCTGATGATCAAGGAGGCTCCCTCAGAAACCTGTGATCTCAGCCGCCTAATACCGGAACATTAAGCCGGAGGGCTGGTGCTGGCGAGTGTTTAGTAAACACTGTAATTGCACACTGCAAAGGAAACTCACAGAGTTTATTAGTAGACATGTAACCACCAGCAATTTAATACACATAAGTATATACAGAGAGGGTTACATTTATTCACCCACCCTCCTGCACTGGAGCCCCGCTCAAGGGGCGCCTCCTTTTAGTCTGGACCATCAGTAGGGTGGTTGCTATGAACATAGAACCATAAAAAACTTTATAGGTCCAGCATAGGAGACTGTTATACGAAAGGTTTCCAGCTAACCTCGATCAGGTGGCGAGTTGGTGGTTACAGGGGAATTAGGAAGGGGAGGATTTTAAGTTGTTAAGGAAACAATCCCCAAAGTGAACGAGTAGATACCTCGGTATCACTCCGATTCGGACGAGAACGCTGCCTCATCCAGATCACACTCCTTAGGTTCTTCTTACCTCCTCGTGACCCACAATTCCTCTAACCCCTGCCCGCAGGTGGGGGTGGAGCGCAAGTCATGACACTAGCCTTCTGTGCCCGTCTTTGATCCTCAGATTGAGACAGACCAGGACCCCTATGTTGTGTGGGCTCAGACCTGGACCTTCCTGGAACAAAGGATCTGAAAGCAGCAGAGCACACCTTCGTCTCCCTGAACTTCTCAATCACCGTCTCAACAGAAATACCGAAAAGTTCACAAGGTGAAACCAGAGCATCAAGAAGAAAGCCTTTTCTTTCCTCCTGATGTCTGCCAGGTTCATCCACAGATGTCTCTCTGCTGCCACCATGGCCGCCATAGTCCTGCCCATGGCGGAGCCGGCCTGTTTGGTAGCACGGAGAGAGATCCGTGGTGTGGCGCAGCTCGGCTACATGATCTGAAAAAAGGCCCCTGCCTCTATTCAGGTCTCTTAGCAGATCAGCCTGATATGCTTAAAGCACCACCATCGTGTGTAATAAAGCCACAGCCTGACCTGCTGCTGCATATGCCTTGCCATTTAAGCGAGATGATTTTCTGAAGGGGCTTAGATGGCAAGGAGGGAGATTAAGAGAGGATGTTTCCCCTGCTAAAAGAAAATGTTTAGCTCTTTATACAGGGGGCATCCCCTCATAGCCGTTTTCGCACACTCGATGTCGCCAGATTTCCTTTAATGCCGAAACCGATGGATGCGAGAAGGAAACGACCTCTTTCATTTCTTTTTGATCTCTGTATGGAGATCATGAAGAAATGGAAGGCATATTGTCTCCTCAAAGACATCGCGTACATGCTCTATACCCAAACAAGTGACGCAGAGAACGCGCGTGTCATCAGGTGTCAAATAACGCGGACACGGATGCACACAATGCACACATAAAACTGGAGCCACGACCGTGAAGGACGATAGAGGACCAGGCCTGGGCTTTTAGTTGTGTTGTGATTTTTATTTGAGCGCACCAGTCGTCCGTGAGGGGCTGGTGCGCTGTTTTGTGTTTATTTTAAATTATTAAAATGTTGTTTGATTGTCCGCCGGTTCCCGCCTCCTACTTCCATCTCCTACGTGGGACTCGAGACCGGCAGTGGGCCGCAGGTGCCACTGATTTGCCCAATCATTGCCGGCCTCCCTCGTTGTTCCCACGTCCCTCGGCCCCGCCCCACTCGCCACACATGGTTTTAAAGTGGTTTTGGCAACTGTCACGCTGGTCTTAGATGTTTTTTTAGCTGTTTCTTTTAGTGAATAAATTGGTTATAGCGCTTTTAGCCGGATTATTTTAGAACCGTGTTAACAACATGCTAGTAACTTGCTAATTAGACTAGAAACTGTTGTTTTAGCTGTTTTTTACTGAATCAACATGTTTTAGCTGGATTAGCATATAAACGTGTTAACAACATGCTAGTAACTTGATAATCATGCTAAACATCATGCTAGTCACTTGGTAATGATGCTAATGACTTGCTAGTCACTTGCTTATAATGCTGGAAACTTGCTTGCAATATGCTAGTCACTTTCTTATCATGCTGGAAACATGTTAGTGACATGCTAGTAACTAGCTAATCATGATAATTACATGCTAGTCACTTGCTAGTCATGATACCAACATGCTAGTGACATGCTAAATCATGCTGGAAAAACATTTACGACATGATAGTAACTTGCTAACCATGCTAGCGACATACTATTTACTTGACAATCATGTTAGCAGCATGCTAGTGTACAATTTCTCATCTATGTATCTATCTATTTATTTTTCTAATAGGTTGCATTGACTACAAAACTTTAAAACTACTTTAAATTAGTTAAAACTGAAAACCCTCAAACTTTAAGCTTTTAAAACTACTTCAAACTTTCTGACTAGGCTTTTTCAAGCCGCCTGAAAGTGTTCTGTACTCTTTAATGTCTCAAATGTCACTTCAGTCTTTACAGTGATTGACTTTTATGAATGAAAGCATTTTTCGTTCTCCACTAATACCTAGACCTGTTTTTATATAGCCTATAATTTTTCTTTAAATTATTAAAAAAATACTTTTGAGATAGCATTCAAATAAGTGTCCAAAAGTGTTTAAATGCCACAGTATATTGGGCGGCATTGTAGGTAATTAACTTGTTTATGCATTTGTAAAAATAATAATAATAATAATAATAATAAATTATATGCATCAGCTTCACTTATCCTTTTAAGTTATATTTATTTATATTATTCATAACTGCTCTAAAGCAAGGACACTACTCTTGTTTAGCTTTGACATTCATTGAACTCCTTTTTCATGCATCTGAAGTCATCTCATCATGGGATGTCAAATAAGCTCTCCATTAATAACACAGACCTACTCTAATTATTTGACCTATTACCTACTTACCATATTATTGCCTATTGCACACTTCTAAGATGCATCACTGCATTTTATATTTTTTAAATAGTGAATTTGGCATACTTATTCACAGCTATTTTGTCTCTTTCTTTGTTTTATTATTTTATTTAATTATTTTATGCACTGTCACTGCTCCAAAACACATTCCTGTACTCGGGTCCAACTGGGTGATGGGTAACGCTTGAGCACGTTGCTGTGAAGTCATTGCATGATTTTCCATGTTATAGTAAACAACACGTAGATGCAAGCTTGTTGATAGCTATCCTGAGAGTTGGCGTGTACGCGTTTCCTCTCTCCAATTGGTCACCATCGATATCGACGTAGTGCTGTGGGCGTGTCACTGTGCAAGAACACAAACTTTAAAAGAGTTGTCAACAACAACAGGGGACTCAAGACAAGACAACCAAAGAATAAATAAAGAACTGCACGCGAGATCCGAAGATATACTGAAAACTTATACACTGAAAAGAGACGGCTTTGTTTTAATCTCTGACAACACACAACGTTTTTGTTGTGAGTTCGGGTATTTAGATCTTCCAAGATGAAGTTTGTAAGGACTATTATGAGGAATGCTGCTATGCTAAATGCACCAAAGCATATTGATTACTACGCGAAATTTTCTCCATCACCGCTGTCAATGAAGCAGTTTCTGGATTTCGGTAAGTTTTTTTTTTTTACGCAAAATATTTTTTCATGCAATGTTGTCATTCCAGTGATGCACACTGATATGTGTATTGCTCAAAACATTCGATAATATTTTTTATAAAAAATAAATTTGCTTGAGTATTATGTACGTTTTTCCTTAATATTTCAGTTTTTAACTCTATTGCAGCAAAGCTGAGGTTTCAGACTGTCGCGTTGTCTTTTCAGGATCCACAAACGCGTGCGAGAAAACATCCTTCGCTTTCCTCAGACAAGAGCTCCCCGTCAGACTAAGCAACAGTTTGAAAGAGATCAACCTTTTACCAGACAAACTGATAATGACTCAATCCGTTCAACTAGTTCACAGCTGGTAAATTCATGCCCTGGGTTAGAAAAAAAAGGTATTTACTAACTTTTGAAAATTCCCATCTGTCTTGTAGTTTGAGTTAAGACAGCAAGATAAATCATGTTTGTGCATTGCTGCAAATATTAATCATCACTTAAATGGTTTATTTTGCACGCGTGCATATGTAATATATCCCACGCCTCTTAACTGAACGATGAACTTTAGCCCAGTTTCTCTGCCTGGTGTTTTCCAAGCAGAAGCAACTATACTGTACATTACACACTCAGCATTTTAAAGTTCACGATCAAGCTTCATCCGGTTTCCAATGGGCTACTACTTTTATTTTAGGATCCAAGTTGTAGCCTAATCTTATAAAAATCATCACATTACTTACTATAGCACTTCTAATTTTTTATAAATTGTCTACTGTAGTTTATAGTTTGGGGATATTGACCATGTGAAATGAAGTTGTGGTGTAAAATGCGTATCCTAAAACATTAAATTAAAAAAAAAAAAACGTGCGTGTAAATGCTTGCTTACGAGCCTATTGAATGTAGTTTGGTGTTAAAATACCGTTGCAGACCCTCGGATATAACGGATACTGCTGCTCACTTCAGAAAGTGAAATATGAGAAGGTGCGCGTGCGGACTTGTTTCCGAGAACTGACTTGGAACAACAGTAGGTTCTAGTGTACTCGAGAATAACAACCAGGAGAGAAACTCATGCATAGAAGCAGTTAACATAAAAAAGAGGAAATCTATAGTTTATAATAATAGCTATTTTTATTAGCTTTTTAATTTTTATATAGTTTTCATTTTCAGTTTAGCTTTAGTAATTGTGTTATGTGCTTTATAAGTTCAAATTTATAATCTAATGTTTATATTTTTATTTTCAACTTTATTTTAATACTGAAAACAGTTTTAATAGTTTTAATTTCAGATTTTGTTTTAATCATTGTAGTACTTAAACGTATGTAAATTGAAGTTTTTGTTTAAATATTTTATTTATTTTTATTATTTCAGCTTTATTTTAACATGGAAAACTATTTTTAATAGTGTTAGATAATTTATTCCGTTTTTTTTTCATTTATTTCAGATATACCATTTTAGAAATTTTAAAACTTAAATACATTCTTAATTTTTGTATTTTTTAAATGTTATTTTTCAAAACCAAAAAATATTTTTTTTAACAACACTGATAAATGCTTAAAAATTGCAAGTCTTTCCTGCAAGCATGAAACATAATTTAGGTTGAGGGTGTTATTGAAGATGAAAAAGTCTTATTGTACTTTTGCAGTGGCATTAATTAAAAAAACAACAACAACAAAAAACTAATTTATTGTTGTCTACAATCTTTCATTCCCTTTGTCTTTTCGCTTGCTTTCTCAGGTTTATCCAAAGCCTGATGGATATCCTAGAATTCCAAGACAAGAGTCCCAATGACCCTAAAGTTCTTGCTGAGTAGGTTCTTCAATCCACATACATCATCAATCAGAAGAGTATTGTTAAAAAATATAAAACGGCAGGATTCATAGAGTTGTTTTGCTGTTTGTCTCCCAAGATTTGTGGACACTCTGGTGACCATCAGTATAAGGCACAATGATGTGGTACCCACCATGGCTGAAGGTGTCATCGAGTATAGGGATGCGTTTGGGGCAGATCCTGTGACATGTCAAAACATTCAGTACTTTCTGGACCGCTTTTACATGAGCCGCATCTCCATTCGCATGCTCATCAACCAGCACAGTAAGTCAGTCTTGTCCTAAATCTAAATCTGTGCTAGTCCTAATACCTGGACTTGGCATCAGTAATCACTTTCTCAGCACTTACAGCTCATTAGATCTTGAAAAATCCAGTCTGCTTTAGTTTGAGTTAATTATTCACTGGATATGAGAGAATGATTAGCTTGCAGTACACCTCTAACCCTCTGTTCCCTTTTATTTCCTGTGATATCTTTAGCTTTGATCTTTGATGGCTCCACAAATCCAGGACATCCCAGCAGCATCGGGTGCATTGACTCCTGCTGCGACGTCACAAATGTAATTAGAGGTGAGTGCTCTAATGCAAACTGTTACCGACTCGCGATGCAAATATGACCTTAGCGACAAGTGCAAAATTTATAACTAACATCCTGTGTTCTGCTTTAGATGCATATGAGAGCGCTAAAATGCTCTGTGAGCAGTATTACCTCGGTTCACCCGAGCTGGAGCTTAGAGAGATAAACGGTGAGGAATCAAATACATTCTCCAGATGGTTTTAGGCTGCTTTAAATCATTTAAATTTATTCCCCAAACCGCAGTATTTTTTATAATGTTTGTTCTCCATTGCAGCAAAGAACAAGTCACGGCCAATCGAGATATCATATGTTCCTTCTCATCTCTTCCACATGGTTTTTGAGCTCTTCAAGGTGGGCATGGTGCTTTATTTCTGCATAATACGGACGCATATGGAATGATAACCAGATTTAGATTATAAATAAATTATTCTTAAATCTCTTTCACTCTAGAACGCAATGAGGGCCACAATTGAGAATCATGAAACAAGCAGCACCTTGCCTTCGATCAAAGTCATGGTTGCTTTAGGTGGAGAGGACCTGTCAATCAAGGTAAATGATAGTTCAAATATGATAATTTTACAGAACTTGGGCAGCGAGATTACTACAATATCTTTAACCTATAAAACCCTTAATTAGAATATGAGGCCACCGCCTTGATTGAATCATTCTTCTTAACCACCGGTTCCATCCTCACACAGTAACATCACCGTAGATTCACTGATAACTGATAATGATGTTATATAATCTGTCCTAAAGATTAATATTCTAACCACTCTCGAGATCATTTGTTGTTATGAACAGAAACCAGCTCTGACTAGTATTAACGATACTGTTAACCTTTGCCCTGTTGGTGGCTGAAGCATGCAACAAAGCAGACATTGAGCTGGATTGCTACTGAATATCAATGTTTGAAAAATTATATGTATCTTATTACACATACACAATAGTCAATCCCACAGTCTTAGTCATGTAACCCACTCATATTAATCATCTGATGTAATGCAGCTCACAAAAGACTTCATTGTTCTCTAAACATTCATGTTTCATGTTCCAGATCAGTGACAGGGGCAGTGGTGTTCCTTTTAGGAAGATTGATACACTTTTTAGCTACATGTATTCAACAGCGCCCAAACCTACTATTGGTGACTATCGGCGGACCCCAATGGTAAGAGCTTAGACCACTACATAATAGCAGGTGCATATGTTTTTCATATAAAACTGCAAATCAAACCTGCCTGTTGTTTCCTCAGGCTGGCTTTGGTTACGGCCTTCCCATCTCCCGCCTGTACGCACGCTACTTCCAAGGTGATCTCCAGCTTTATCCAATGGAGGGCTATGGTACAGCTGCTGCAATTCAGCTGAAGGTAAAAACATCCTCAAAAGGGTTAGCCTGCCTAAAAATTTAAATAGTGAAACTAATCCTCGTGTTGTTCAAAACCTGAGGTTTTAGCTTTGTTATCATTAAATGGGCTTCGTCAACATTGATAAACTTCTCCTTTTTTGTTCCGCAAAAGTAAGTCAGTCATATTGGATTGGATCAATGAGTAAATGCACGACTTTGCACTTTTAGGCAAAATTTTAAACAAACAGCAAGATGGCAAATCATTGTAACGCTATCAACCTTCATATTCATCCGGAAGAAGGAGGCGGGAACCGGCGGACAATCAAAAACATTTTAATAACAAAATAAACACAAAACAGCGCACCAGCCCCTCACGGACGACTGGTGCGCGCAAATAAAACCCAAAACACAACTAAAAGCCCAGGCCTGGTCCTCTCTCGTCCTTCACTGTCGTCGCTCCAGTTTTATATCCTTCCATCTCCTCCATGGGCCTCGAGACCGGTGGGTCGAACAGGTGTAGTTCATCTCCAATCACTCCCCCGGCCTCGCTCCCATGTCCCTCGGCCCCGCCCCACTCGTCACATACCCCCATCGCCCCTCGCAGGCCGGGGGGTACTCCCGAGACTGCGCTCTACTCCCCCCCCCCCCTCCCTCCGGGGGGGCCGCTCACGGGGACCTGCGGGAACCTGGGGGTAGGACAGGCGAGGCGAGAGAAAAGGAGATGGAAGGAGGAGCGACAGAGACGAGAGAGGGGAGAGAGGAAAAAAAATAAAAAATTCCGGTTCCCAGACGCACCGCTGCTGGGCCCTCCACCAGCTGGGTGTTCTCCTCCGCGGTGCCTGGCGGTGGCACTGGACGGCCCTCGGCGGACGGCACGACACTCCTCCGCCGCCCGGTGGACAGCGACGGCTCCTCCGGTTTTGGGCAGCCGGCAGGAGTCCCCCGTTCCCTGCTCCTCCCCGTTCCGGCGGATGGCAGCAGGCTCCGGCCACCTGGCGAACGGCGCCGACTCCTCCGCTCCCTCACGGACGGCAGCCGTCTCTCCACATCGTGGGCGGCCGGTAGCGAGCTCGCCCGTCCCCGGCAACTCGCTCCAGCCCACCGCCTCGAGCGTCCATGGCGGCACACTCCTCGCCAGCTCGATGGCACCGCGGATTCACCACAGCGGCGAGGGATCTTCAGCAGCGCGTCCCTCCTTCTCCCGGGCTTCGGCACCACTGTAACGCTATCAACCTTCATATTCATCCGGAAGAAGGAGGCGGGAACCGGCGGACAATCAAAAACATTTTAATAACAAAATAAACACAAAACAGCGCACCAGCCCCTCACGGACGACTGGTGCGCGCAAATAAAACCCAAAACACAACTAAAAGCCCAGGCCTGGTCCTCTCTCGTCCTTCACTGTCGTCGCTCCAGTTTTATATCCTTCCATCTCCTCCATGGGCCTCGAGACCGGTGGGTCGAACAGGTGTAGTTCATCTCCAATCACTCCCCCGGCCTCGCTCCCATGTCCCTCGGCCCCGCCCCACTCGTCACAATCATAATGAGAGTTTTGCTTACACTAGCCTTATCTGTTGAGTTTGTTGACATCCTTTCAACTTTGGACATTATATCTGTCAGCCTACAAATCATTAATCAACAGTCATCTTCCCGCAGGCCCTGTCTACAGATTCAGTAGAGAAGCTTCCAGTGTTCAACCAAACCGCCTTGCGCCATTACAAATTCAACCAGGAAGCGGATGACTGGTGTGTCCCGAGCAAAGAGCCGCTGAACTTAGCTGCGTACAAGGCTGCAAAGTAAAAACACCAGAGTTGGTTGCTTTAAAGTCATGACAAAGGCCTTCAAGAGATTGCCAAGAAAGGGTGCCATTGAGAATGCATTCAGGGACCAGTGACAGCATTTCCTTTTCCAGTTTTCTTTTGGTACTGTTGTTAGGGAACACTTAAACTGCATTTTGCCAGAATTTTAGATTCCAAACAGTAGATTCCTTAGTACAAAACAAGTTATTACTGTGGTGCTGCTATTGTTGGTATTTTTCAGCATCAGGGATGGAGAGTCCCGTGTGAGTGTCAAGGCCTGGAGGGGCGAGAGGTTATTTAAATGAGTGTGAACCTGATTAAAGCAGGTGGAAAGAGCTTAAAACAGGCAGAGAGAACTGTTTGTATTACAAATAAATAAATACTGAAGGCAGAAGAAATGCAGTTGGGATGAGAAGATGAGAGGTCAGAAAAAGTGTATGAATTGTGAGAAGTGTCAATATAAGGAAGATGTGGCCCTAGGTATATTTTTCCTCTGTAAAGAGGCTGGACAGTTTGAAATCATACTTGTTGTGTGAAGTGTGATCAACATTATTTAAGAAAAACATTCATGTAAGCATTAATAGCACTGTACAGTTGTTTCATTGTATAATTAATTTCCATAAGATGTGTATACTTGTTCACACTATTTATCATTGTTTAAAAGGACTCTTGTTGTTTGAGTTTAATATGAATGAAATAAATCTAAAATTCTCATCAACACGGATAACCTGTTTTTTTTATAAACTGAGTATTCCAGTGAAATACTGCAAATAACACACGTGTAATGTAACAGACCATGATGTACCCATGAATGTGAACTTGGTAAGAAAACCATATAAAACAAGCAGCATCAGTTCAACATTAGTGTTTCCCAGACCAGTGCTTCAAATCAACCACACCTTCAATACGGGTTCCTACATATTTTCCATTTCAAAATGTCATACTTTTCCAGACTCAAATTTCCAAACCTCTCAGATTTGTATCGATATAGATACAGATATATCAAGCCTGATGCAGATATATTGTATACAGTTCTGCCTTGGCAAGGTTGAGTTGAAGGTGATGGTCCTTCATCCAGCAAGAAATGCCTTGTCACGGGCCGGTTCCTGATCCCCACCAAATGTACTACCTCGAGGAGTTACCCAGAGACACCACAGACGGACAACCAGGTAAGTATAAAAGTTCAATTATATTAAAGTTAAAACCCTAAATACTAAAACACAAGTTGAAGGAGTTCCCACTCAGTTTCTTTGGTTCAGCAGCAGTGGGGGCTTTTGGCACAATGGTCTCAACCCAACAGATAGCCGAACGGGAAGCCACTCAATCCCTCCACAGGGCAGATAGCAGCACAAATAAAACAAGATTTCCACTCCGCAAGTCCCTCCCATCCTTTCGATGCAAGTAATGATTCCTCCTCGGGACAGCCAATGACTAATACCTGCACAACAGTGACAAACGAGCTAACAGCAGTTCCTTTCTACACCAGCTGGACAACAGGTGAGGTGACAGACTGTATTAAGGGACATTCACACAACAGCGTATCTGCAGAGGATGACAACTGAATCAAACATACAAAAGGTAAAATACCTCACCCAGCGGTTTCCTTTCAGAATATGCCAGCAGGTAGTGGGCCGTTCAAGGGTAAGATGGTTTCACTCAGCGGTCTCCCTTCGAAGCGGATGGCAGGTAAAGTGACAGTCTAATGAGGAGCTTCCACACAGCAGCTTATCTCCGGAGTATAACAGAATATGGAACAAACAATGGTAGAATACTTCACCCAGCAGTTTCCTTTTCCAGAATGTGCCCGCAGATCCCGGAACGTTCAGTGGTAAAAGATCTGTACCCAATGGCTTTCCTTCAACATGGGCCGCAATTGACCAACGGCTTCTCCTCAGAGCGGGCACTGACAGACCAACAGCTTCACCTCCAAGAGGGCAGCGGCAGACTAGGGAACAACTTGTAACAAGAGACTTTTCACAGCAACTTATCTTCAGGATATAACAGCGGAACTTAGAACAGACAATGATCGAATCGCCTCCCTCCACGGCCTCTCTTCACAATACGACAACAGTTTATGGAACAGACAGTAGTATGCAATCTTCACACGCAGCGGCTTCCCTTCAGAGCAGACAGCAGGATTATCCACCCACACTCGTGCATACAATTGATCACTTCAAAGAATCACACGTGTTCACTCCACACTAGGCACTGCAGTCCACAGCAAACTCACAGCCCTCTCTCACGGTCGCCACCGGCAGCATCTACCATCTAGAGCTTAAATCTCCAACACTATGAGGAATATTACGAAGAGATTTCAATCCAGGTCTTTAACTAATTTAGAAACGCTATCCACTGCGACTAGAGTTCTACCTTCCCGCCGCGCTAGTCCTTCCCGCTCTGTCTTTCCCCGCTCTGTCTTTCCCCGCTCTGTCTTTCCCCGCTCTGTCTTTCCCCAATCTGTCTTTCCCCAATCTGTCTTTCCCGCTTGGTCCTTTTCCGCTTCGTCCCTCCTCTCTTCTGATCACAATGTCCCTTTTATATTCCCCTGATCAGTCTGTGTCCCAATCGCTGTCAACTTCCCTCCCATTGCACAGCTGCAACTCATCCCTTCATTACATCGCGGCGTCTAGACAAAATCCATGGGCGGAAACCCCGGAACCGGCCCGGTGTCACACCAAAACAGCCCCCACCCGGAAACATTTCCGGGACAATAGTTCCTCCCTCCTGTCATGAGAGGTGAGGTGTCTGAGAGTCTGAGAGTGTCAGATTATAATTTCAGCATCAGTAATTCAGGATTGCCTCCACCAAAAAAGTAAATGAGCAAATCAGAACACTGCGCGCCAAAACAGCACCGGTATGCGCGCTGGTGTGAACCACTATGTTTCTTCTCGCTGCGGTATATCTGCCACTGCAGCATTATTTCTCCCTGAGACCCGAGTTCGGCGCCGCACCTTCCCGTTTTACTGGAAACTGGTGAGATCATCAATGACTGGAGGTAAGCATGTTTTTGGTTTATAATGTTATGTAATCTACTAGTCATGTAATTCAGTACGATTTAGCTAGCCTTCATCAAGTTCACATGTAAAGACCTAACGTTAGTGCTTGCTAGCAGATCAAATTATGGATGGCTGTAGCTACATAGAAAAAGTTGTTAGGCTCGAAATTACAACCATTTTGGTCGCATGTGCTCGTGAAAAATGTAATCCGTCGATATATACGGTAACCTAAAAATATATTCAGGAGTAAGTTACTGCTAATTTGTGCGAGTGCAAATAATGGTTGTGGTGCTAACGTTACCTGTTTCATTTTGTAAGCCGTCAGTAAAAGAGGTAGAACACGCCAATGCTGATAGTTAGGATGTTTTATTAATATTAATTAGGGCTGGGGGAATTAACGCGTTAATCTTTGCGATTAATTTGAAATGTTTAACGCGTAAAAAAAAAACGCATTTAACGCAGCACTTTTTTTTGCCTCGTTTTTATGATTTCCTGTTGCGGCTGCTATTGAAAAGCCGAAAATATGTGGATCGGGTTTCATTCTCGCGCAGCTTTCATGAGCGGGTCTTTTCCGCTCCGTGTGCGCCGCCGCACTCTCTGTTCCGTGTGTGTGTGTGTGTGTGACATCACCCAGGAGATCATTAGGTACAATGTGGACCCCAACCTGGCCAAGTATGAAGATGGAGATGACATTGTGAAATGGTGGGCCCATGTCATGAGTTTGGGGAAGTATCCAGCTCTCAGCCAGGTTATCAGAGGGGCCCTCTCCATCTTCCATGGACCACTGGTAGAGTCCTCCTTTAGTCTCATGGGAGATGTGATTGATGCTAAAAGATCTAGCATGAAGATCTCCACCTTTGATGCAGTGCAGACTGTCAAATATGTGCTGAGGTCAAGGGGCAAGACTGGCATTGGCATGTTCAAAAGAGATGACATCAAACTGGGGCCAGTTGATAAAACTCTCTGCCAGAACATTAGGGTTGCAGGGAGAAGGGACAAGACCGACAGAGAGAAGAGGATGGAGGCAAAGCAGAAGAGGCAGGTGGAGTATGGCTGCAGTGCTACATGTGAAAGTGCAGAGAAGGCCAAGACCACTGCTCTGGCCAAAGAGAGGCAGACACGTCTCAAACATGTTGATAAGAAAATTAATGCAGCCAGACGCAAGGCCCTGGATACGTTGCAGGAGGTGGCCAGGAAGAAGAGGAAGTTGGAAAGCAAGAAGATAGTTCACTGAGAGTTTATGTTTCGGAATAAAAAATGAAATTGAATATTACAAATTAGCGTCTGTGTATTTTGATTTTCAGAATTTCATTTTAGTCTGTGCCTATGGGGTGGGCTGGGGATGGCAGGGGTTGGTGGCAATGTAAGTATCTGGATATTTGCCGCTGGGCGGGGGCTTCGATTACCTCTCTCTTTTTTGACCATACATGTGTTTGCACCCCTGAAGAAGATCAGGCCCTTTCTTTCGGGACATGCTGCACAACTCCTTGTTCAAGCTCTTGTTCTGTCTAGGCTCGATTATTGCTATGCTCTCTTGGCAGGTCTTCCAGCCAGTTCTATCAAGCCTTTATTATTAATCCAGAACGTGGCAGCAAGATTATTTTTTAATGATTTTAACAAAATCACTTTTACAGACTTTTAAACTAAATGTTCCCTCCTGGTGGAATGATCTGCCCAACTCAATCCGAGTCCTTAGGCATCTTCAAGAATTGACTAAAAACACATCTCTCCCATCTTTATTTGACCCTCTAACTTTAACACTCACTATTTTCTTTAAAAAAATCTAACTAGCTTTATAATCTTTTTGTATTCTACTTGTTTTCTTTTCATTTATTATACAGTTAACAAAAGTAAAAAAAAGACCCCTAACGTTAGCTTGCTCTATTCTTTTTTCTATTCTATCTGTTTTTTAATTTTTTTTTATTATATTATTTAAAAGCCCTTGATTTGTGTACTGCGTTATTCTAACTGAGATTTGTTATACAGTATCTGATATTGATTGCTTCCATTATCCTCATTAGTAAGTTGCTATGGATAAAAGCGTCTGCTAAATGACTAAATGTAAATATAATGTAAATGTACATTATGTAAAATGAACATATGTCACCTAGTTGGAGATACTCAATGCTAAGTAAATAAACAGTGTCCCAGTCTTTTACTCTCATACTGAGCTGATCATACTCGTTTGCTACATTAGTAGGGCCCCCATGATGTGGATTATGCAAACGAAATCGCGGGATCCATTCATAAAAACTGATTTTACTGTATAATGTGGAATTTCATGGAATTTGCCTTTTTTTGGAGAAAAAAAAACTGGTCAGTACACTTAAGTCAAATCATGAAATAGACTAGTCTGCGAATATTAAACTGTAAAAAAAAAAAACTATTTTAAACACGAATCCTCATGATCTGCATGTTCATTAGATTACCAGAAAATACACAACACAGTTACCTTGTTTATATCCTTAATTCAAGTTCACACAATAACCTTTTTTGTGTGCCCTCGAGAAACTACTCATATGTGCATGGGAATTACACAATTTCTAGTTTTATACAACCCTTTTCTTATGTGCATCACTGCCATCTTGCTATGAAAAAACAAATGCATGGATGCACATGAATTAATAGTTTTACTTGCTCAAAATTTGGCTTTCCTTATAGTAGTACATTAACTTTAATGTCAAGGCTAAAGTCCAATTTAGCCTCTGCGGTGGCAGAAAAGCCATGACATGAAATGGGCTGATGGCATAATATGGCTGTTGTGCATTGTCCTATTTACCAAGTTCAACGGTCGATAAAAAAAACACTGGTTTTGTAAAAAAATAAAAAATAAAAAGTGTTCAAAATGTAGCTTAGGGCAGTATGCCATATTTCAAGGCCTTAGGTCTCTTTAACACATATTCTGTGGCTGCCAAAGAAAACACTGTGAAATGGGCTGATGACACAATAGGTGGCTCAGTGTGCATTGTCCTATATGCTAAGTGTAATGGTTTCTTGTGCACACAAAGTCTGTATATTTTTTATTTTTGGAAAGGTCTTTGAGGCTATGTAATATGGTGTTAAGAATATCGTGAGAGGAAACCTAAAATGCAAAATGAGTGCACCAGTCATGTTTGACAATAACCACTTCTTGTATGATAAACTTATTTTCAATAAATTCTTAAATTTCTATTATATATCTGTTGTTATTTCTGTTGCTTCCTCTCTTGTGATTGCATTTGCTGAAATGGTCAGCAAAAAATTATATATTTTAGTTCTTTATTTATTTTTAAAGTATAGACGAGAAAAAAATGATAGTAAATACTGACAAGTGAAGGCTTATTGAACAGTTAAGTGTATGATATAATAACATGCCTCATACAACAGGAGTATAATAATAATAATAATAATAATAATAATAGAGGTCTTACTATGCCATGACCACAATTTCCAGGAAATCACAGGTAAGATTAATATAAGCAGTGCACCACAAACTAGTACAATCACCCAAATACAGTCTCTGAAACAAATAAGGAATTTGTTAGACTTATACTTAAGCAGTATCAAATAGATCCAAAACAGATGTTAAATACAGTAGTATTTATGTTTTACAGAAATATATTTTGACCTTACCTGCTTTCATAAGGGGTTTTGGGTTGACATGTCAGATCTTTAGATGACAGAGCAGTAGTGTAGCCAGAAAAGAGACTCTGGGTGTGCATATGAAAATTTGGGTGTGCCACATTTATTGTCAGATTACTGTGCAAAATTATGGGATAGTATTTTTGTCGCACTGCTTCCGTCCAACCATACTCCTAGTGGTAATTTGCAGGTCGTGTCAAAATGTAGTTAATTGTTAAATGTAATAATTTTCTTCCAAATACAATAATTTTGAACTTCTGGTACGATACTTGGACATTTCCAATCTGGCAACACTGTCTGTTGATGTTGGGCCCGGGGAGGGAGAAACATCCTCATCAGGTGTAACGTTAGGCCTTGTGTCCAGCTGTCCATCAAGCCGAGGTTTTTTGCTAAAAAAAAATTAAGAAAGGAGCTCTGCAACATATTGCTAGTAGCTAGCAATGTGCAATCAAAAATTATCTGTTTATATCATAGACGGTTTATATGCGTGGCAAAGATCTCTGGGGAGCTGCTAGGGTCACAGTCAGCTGCTGTTTGCTAATTGGTTGGCAGTCCTAAATGTCGGCAGATATATTTTAACAAAATTAATTTAAAATGTACATTACATTTAACATTTTTAGCATTAATGCACCATATATTGGATTCTTATTTCTGTGCCCCTGAGAGTATGATTTAGAATGTTCAGTGGCATCACAGATCTGCCAGATTCAAACAGCTTTCGCGCGTTGGCTGGCACTGAGCCAGAGACGGACGCGCTCAGCGCTTGTCATATATCACAATTAATATGCTGTGTTTTCAACCACATAATGTTTATTTTAGGTTTCATACATTTAAATATACGTAATCACTAGTAAAACAATGCATTTGTAGTTTGTAAAATACCCACTGATGTCTATGGAAGCAGCAAAAACTATCTAATCAAATGTAATTTGCCGACGTGTTTTATTCATATATCAGATACACATAGCAGAACAATAAAGTTTACTCTATTCTTCGTCCAGTTCAACAGCCACTTACTTTCATGTATTTCGGGAGAAACTGGGGAATTCAAGTGCTGTAAGTTCCGTTAAATCCGGCTGACAGGACTCTGAACTGCAGCGCTCATCTCGTTACAGATCAAGATAATTTATAAAGGTTTTTAAACGAAGAATCGGAATATCAGATAGTTGACATGGTAAGCAAGTTTGTGTATATATTTTAATAAAAAAATGAAAAACTAAATAAAACGAATAGCGATACATATGTTAGTTATTGTGGCTGCGGTGTCACGTGACAATCATGACGCGTCGCCATCCCTTACGAAAATTAACCATGGTTTTACTACAAATGAAACCAAAAAAACATTGTTACTATAGTTAATCCATGGTAACCACAAATTAACCATGGTTTTGCTAAATTAACCATAGTTTAACCATGTGTGGCAGGGCCAATGAAATTCTTCCTGCCTGCATGTGGTTGGTAAGTTCACTTGTTGAGTTTCCTCCTATCAGTGGGCTGTAGCAGCATATATAAATGGGCTGGCTATGGTGTTAACGAGTCACCGCCCCTTCACGGGTCATCATTCGGTCGCCATCCAAGTATGTTGTGTGATGTTAGCTGGGTTGTCTAATGTAGCTAACATTAGCCTATTTTCAGAGTGGCGTACGAGTTTCCTGCAGCTGGCAGTGTGAGGTTGTTCCTCCTCTGTCAAAGTTTGAGGTGAGAAGTACGGCGAGTATGAATGTTTACACTTCAATATGGAAGTGCTTAGTTTCCGCTGGCACACGCTGTCCTCCCGATCAACTGGACGAGCCCTTAGTCTGCATGTATGCGTTTATCTGCCTGACTGGTTTGGTTCCCAGGAATCGTACCCTTAAGATGCATCAAGTACATATGGGTGGCGTCTGCATGGCCGGTTAGCTTTCTTGCGGTTGGACTGCGTGGAACTACTGTCCGAAGGCGCTGTTGCTTTGCTGTTAACATTTGGACGGACATCGTTGTATTTTGTGTTTGTGTATTACGTGTGTGTGTATGCGTGTGTGTTTGTGGTTTATATCTTTTTCTTTTGTACTAGTTATTTTTTGTATTTTGATTTCAAATCTGTAAGGTTTAAATTGAAAGTGTTAACACCTCTATTCCATTCGTTGTCTCTGTAAAGTGACGATTCTGAGTGTTTCAACTGACAATTCTCTGTGTAACTTCATTCTGTCGTTACAGGAGCTGAGTGCGTAAAGCAGGGGCGGATTGCTGGTGGTGGTCTTTCTCACGAGTGCTGTGTCATGAGTGGCGTGTGTACGTGTGCGCGCGCGCGCACAGGTGTACGGGCAAGGTGACTTGCCGTGGAGGCCTTATGTGCCCTTTATCCCCTGCCCTGCCTCGGCTCCTTGTTCGCTGACTTCTCAGGTCGCTCGGTGTGTGTCTTGCTGAATAGTGAAATTGTTGTTGATTGTGTCTTGTGAATCTTATACAAAGTATCTTATTTTAAATAAAATTTATATATATTTTTGTATCCACGTCTCCTGCCACTTTACTGTGAACGAACCTGTGTTGTCTTAAAGCAGAAATTCCATAGTATTGTCCCTGGCAAGATTCCAGGGTGGCGTAGTCGCTAGTCGATATCCTCCGATTTCCTCGCCCCGCTACACATGGTATTTGTAGTAAATCTGTGGTTATACAAATGGAAGTCAACACGCCAAAAAACCATGGGTTACTATAGTTTTACTATAATAAAACCATGGTTATTTTTCGTAAGGGATGGAAACAAGGGGTCAGTTAAAATATTTGAACTTAAGCGTGAAAGGGTAATATATATGATTTAATATATTTTTTTATAAGTAAACAACAATAGCCCAAGTTTAGTAAACATTTTTATTGAGACTATAAAAAAATAATTCTGCATCTATTTTTAGGTGTGCCAGCTGCCACTGTGGGTGGCACAGGCACACCCTTGCACCCGTGGCTACGCCAGTGTGACAGTAACTGTAGAGTTACTGTCAACACGTGGAGTTGTTGATCTGCTGGTTAGTGTTGTCCTAACTGTACTACTGCTGTGTGATGGGTCATGTTTTGAGTTCTCCGTTGTGGTTGGATAGGATGAGGACTGTGCCATTGAATGAAACCGCTCCGGTGATGCCGTAGATGTCTGGTCAGTTTTTTCTGTCTGAACTGATGTACTTTCAGGTAATTTTGATGGTGTGGGTGCAAGTGTTGCTACTGAATTATGGTTGTGTACATCAGAAGAGTTAAATGAAGTGAAAGATTGTGCTGTCGTAAACATGAAAGGTCCTGTAAAAACAACAACAACAAAAAACAGTCAGATATGACATATTTGACACATTGCTGCTTGTTTTCCTAAACTACATTTTATATCAGAAATGGAATGTGCTGTCTACTTTTCTCTGGACAATGAGCGATGCTCATTCGCGAATGATTCATTCTTTTGAGTCAATTCTGTTCAAAGGCTTGATCAAACCAATTGGCAAACGAGTGAATTGGTTCATGAATCAGTTTGAATGAGTCGTTCAGTTCTCTGCCGCACGCGCTGAGCATCTGAAGTGGTTCACTCAGAGTTGTAACGTTTAAGAACAGAAAGAGCGTTGAAAAAATGGCTGGAACTGCACTGAATTGAAAGCAAATCTGCAAAGGCTATTATTTGCTAGCGATGGAGATCCTTATTAGATGAACACCGCGTGTGCTGTCTACTGTTCAACAGGTAATATCTTGGGCTACATTCGATTACAGTACACGATACCTCTGACATTAGTTTGTTGTACGTGTGTGGCTTATAACAGAGGGGGGTCAAGTTGAATGCAGCTTCCAAAAGACAAAAAATTGCCGATTAAGATTTTATTAATTTTAATACAATCACACCGGCGTGAGGACGTTCAGCGAGTCATATCATCAGCTGCTGAATTCAGATCTGTGATTGCTTGCTGGCGCTGAGCCAGAGACAGACGCGTTTTTACGGCACTGCGCATTATAACCAATCACACATGATTCTTTTGAGCTTATTAAAGCATTGGCCAATCAGAGGTGTTCAGATGAGTCATCGCTGAAATGCCTGTGCTTCCTTCACTCGCTCACTGACTGAATACCTCTCTCGTCAGAAACAACAAAGTGCAGATGTGTGTACGAATCTTTAATTAAAGGAGCATTTCACCCGTGGGAACATTGATCTTCATTGAAAGTGGGTCATATATGTAGTCGAAATCTATTAAAACTTTCGAATTTGGTGCCTTTTTGACCGAGTTATTACAGAAAGTAACTTTAGGGCTCATTTGTATGTAAAACCACAACTCCCACAATGCAACACATTTGCACAACTCCACAAGCCACTCCCACTAATCCAGAACACCGCTGTTAGGCGATATTGTCTACAATACATTGAGGACACAGTTAGCGATGTATGGTATTTACGTGCCACAGTAGTAAACAATGCCACAGTAAGCTTTTTGTGCATTAAAAAAGGTACTGCACAAAAAGTTTACAGTTGACGTTACGTAACTTATTAACCGGGAATCATTTCGTGATAATAATGCTTGAAGAAATTGTGTACATTTCACGAAATGAATAATAAATAAAATTGAAACACTTATTTTACAGTTAGACGTCCATTTGTGCAGGCTTCGGCTGGCGTTTCCAGTTTACCTTCGGAATTCTGAAGTATGTCTCCAGGACGCCTCTGTCCATATGCGGGGCGAAACTAGGATGGTTCACAACGCAAACATCCGTGTCCTTGTCTGCCTCAGACATTTCTTCGAGGAGAAATTGGCATCTTTCAAATTCTTGCAGCAGACGGACTCGAGCTCTGTGTCCGTAGGCGCACAACGAGAGCACAGCCACCACCAGTCCGCACCAGCTCGAGCATGCCCGGGCTCCTCGGACGCGACAGGCAGGTCTCCGGCCTCGGCTGCAGCCGCCGCCTCCTGTTCCTCCATCAGCCTCAGCTGCTCTGCGCTATATTGTGGCTCATATAGATAGCCACGAACATCTATTTCGAGCAACAGAAAATCCTCTTCTTCCGTATCATGAGTTGTTCCTCCAGCCATTCTCGTAAATCTGACTCCATAAGCGCTTGTTAGCTTAGCTACATAGCTTCCAAACAAGATGGCGGATTTTCATTTTCGTTTCTGTAAGTTTAGTCCCACCCACTGATCTGTAATAGGCCTGTAGGGTGAGTGGGTCCCACCCCCTGGAATAATAATAAGCTAGTCTCTGTAGTCTCTACACTTTTCAATGAATTTTGACTTCCTGCTTATTATGACGCAAAATGACGATTTTTACGTCATAATAAGCAGGAAGTAAAACACTTAAATCCTTATTTCTCCCATCTCAGGGAAAAATAAAGGGAAAATCCATGATCATTATAATATATGACTGGGTTTCTAACAATACAAAGCTAAATGCAAATGGGTGAAGTGTCCCTTTAAGATATTGATTTCACAGTGTTAACAGTTTCAGTGATTTTAATGGGAGTTTCTGAGAGTGATTGAAATCTAGACTGTCAGTGAAAATGATCTTTAATAATGTAAATGTTATTTGCTCTCTTTCTGAACAATGAAAGATTAGTAGCAATATTTATATCACATTAACTTTCAATGTTAAATTCACATTTAATATAAAGTCAGTCGTATTAAAAATATGTTATGGCATGACACCTATATCTGTTACTTAAGTAAACAGACAAGGTTTTATAATAAATTACATAAATTGGAGTAAAAATAGGCTCAGTATATATGACCCAAAGTAACTAGTAACTAACTACTTGAGTAGATTTTTTATCCGATTATTTACTCTTACTCAAGTAACTATTCAAGACTAGTACTTTTACTTTTACTTGAGTAAATATTTCTAGAAGTACTTTTACTTGAGTACAGTTTTTGGGTACTCTACCCACCTCTGGAAGTGTGTAATTTCTTGAATATTATAAAACTAAGAACTCAGGACATAAGAGCCGGCCCCAAAGAAATGAAATTAGAGTCTATAAAAATATTTGTTCTTATCTAGCTTGATGTGCTGAGAGAAGACTAACGCATTCAAGACATTGGATGATTTCCACCCAAAGTCTAAAAACTTTTCACTCAAAAAATGTATTTGTTTGGTCACCCCTACATAGCAACCCTGGCTCAACTAATGGCATGATTTGGGGCGGGGCTATCTGTTTAGCCATCCAATGACTGATGAGGGAGTTTTCGCAAAACCTGTTTTAAATGTGTTTTAGATATTTTTATGCAATTCTGTTGAACTGCAGACTCAGAAATGACACATGAGCAAAATTCTGTGGGCAAAAGGTCCATTGCCAAAAGTGTTAACTCGCAACAAAATGGATAAGTACATAATCAAATTAATAAATCGCTGATAAACCATACGTCAAAATCACATTGACGTCATTTATTTGATGAATGTTGAAATTATTATTTTTTTTTTACTACTAGAGAAGAAATATCTCTATAACCTACCACAAACAACAAATACTTTAGTTAAATGTTTTATTTTTGTATATTGTGATGTATACTGATTTATGATGTTATTCTGACTATTTACCCATGCTTTTACACAGCCTATTCTTTTAAAATGCTTATTAAAAGTGAATGCTCACCATGATAGAATTTCCTCTAGACAATTATTGATAAATACATTGTCGACGATATTGTTATACCTTCAGATAACCTATTGTAATGTTATTATAGCATATTATATTCAAAAACATATATGTTTGATGAAGCAGTAGCTTGATATAAAAGAAAGAGAATTCAATTATTTTCTCTAAAAGGACTTACCTAGGACTCCTAAAAGCAGTACCAGGCTACTCAGCAGAAAAGCCATGCATCTAATCAAATGTATTAAGTGATTATTAGGATCAGAAATGCTAGACCTTTTTCACATGTATCTCCGACTTGAAATAAATTGCATCCCAAAACAAGGTTCCTTTTATGTATCACTGTGGATTTCAACATTTCCTGCACAGTTTTTTTTAATCCTTTTCTTTCCATCCTTCCCCTTTTAGGACAGTTTGGTTCAGATTGTTCTGAATATTTACCTCAATAATAAGCTTTTGAAAAATCTATGTCATATATTAAACAGAAAATAATTGTTTTAACGTTACATTAGCCTATGTGAAAAAATTAAATAAAATACATATTTTTGGCGCTTTTGACAAGTTTTGTGCCTAAATTATGTCATTCATAAATTTCAACTGGGCCTAAATGGTTTTACACAATTTAATAGGTCAATTCATTTTTCTTACATTTCTAAATTTCTTTGCAGAAGCCATCAATCAGATTATGAAATATGGATGGAGTTTACTTAAAGTTAGCCTACTTTTCAGGGCTTGAAAGAAAAAAAAAACAATATTTATGTGAACTAGAGTTGACATTTGACATCCTAATAGGGTGATGTGTACACAGTCCAGTTTTGCAGTTCATACTGACTCATATGGCCAGTTCAGACTGGTACTTCCTTTGGTATGTGATCACTCGTTTCTTGTTTCGTTAAACTGGTAGCCTAAAGACAGATTATTCTATATCTTTTTCAATAGGACACCTTTCCTCAGCTCAGTGCTTTTGTAATTTGTTAGTCTATTTTCCTCCTCCAGGGAGCAGCCATGAGACGTTTAGTTAGGTTTCAACACTGTTAGCCTATTATGCAAGTTTTCTCAGTAGTCTTGTTTACTGTCCTCTTTAACGTCTCAAATGTCACTTCAGTGTATACAGTGATTGACTTCTTTGCATTAAAGTGTTTTTCCTTTCTCCAATAATACCTAGACCTGTTTTCATATAGCCTATCATTTTTCTTTAAGGTGCTGTGATTTACCCCTGTAATCTTTGTGATTAATGATTAAATATTTATTTTTTATTATAAGTAAATTAAAGCTGATTATTTTATTTTTGACGTCTTCTCACCTTGTATAGGACTTAATCTATCAGTGATGACAAAACTAATAGCTCCTATAATATGTACGGTATAGAGCATATGTGGCCCTAGAAATTATTTGGATTATAAAGTCACACTTATTTTAAATGATACATGATAGAATTGAACAAAATTCTAACCAAGTAACATTTATTTTGAAGAAAGTTAGCAAATTTATAATTTTTTTAAGTTAGACATATATTTTATATATAACTTTTCTGATAACATTCATGGCCGCCACTGTATGTAATAAAACCTGTTTATGCATTTGTATAATTTTTTTTTTAAATAAAATAAACCTTTATATGCATCAGCTTCACTGATCCTTTTAAATGATATTTATTTATATTATTTATAACTGCTCTAAAGCAAAGACACTACTCTTGTTTACCTTTGACATTCATTTAATTCCTTTTTCATTCACAAGCATCTGAAGTCATCTCATCATGGGATGTCAAATAAGCTCTCCATTAATAACACAGTCCTACTCTAATTATTTGACCTATTAACTTCTTACCATATTATTGCATATTGCACATTTCTAAGATGCATCACTGCATTTTATTACATTTTTAAATAGTGAATTTGGCATACTTTTTCACAGCAATTTTTTCTTTCTTTCTTTTTTTCTTTCTTTATTCTTGTATTTACCTGCTTTATGCATTGCCACTGCTCCAAAACACATTCCTGTGCTCGGGTCCAACTGGGTGATGGGTAACACTTGACCTCATAATATCCAGCTGTATCATCTTTCTATGGGGCATTTTGTTGTGAAGCTATCGCATGATTTTCCATGTTATAGTACAGACATCATGTAGATGGAAGCATGTTGATCTATTACATAAATTGGTACTATTACATAAATCTTATGACCGACTTGTTTCATTTACATAAGGTTGGCAAATTTGCATCACAAAGTTTATTAGTTTATGTTAAAAAATATGTAATCAAAATGGATGGAAATTTTACATGCAATTGAAATACAAAATTCTTAAGAATTAGGCATAAATATTTTTTTGAGTGTAGTTAGCACATAATGAATCATTGAAATGGTTTAATAACATTTTGCTGTGGTTACACTCGAATTGGTAAAAAATAGATGAAGGTTGTTCAAAGGGAAGTCGTGGCCTAATGGTTAGAGAGTCGGACTCCGAATCGAAAGGTTGTGAGTTCGAGTCCCGGGCCGGCAGGAATTGTGGGTGGGGGGAGTGCATGTACAGTTCTCTCTCCACCTTCAATACCACGACTTAGGTGCCCTTGAGCAAGGCATCGAACCCCCAACTGCTCCCCGGGCGCCGCAGCATAAATGGCTGCCCACTGCTCTGGGTGTGTGCTCACAGTGTGTGTGTGTGTGTTCACTGCTCTGTGTGTGTGCATTTCGGATGGGTTAAATGCAGAGCACAAATTCTGAGTATGGGTCACCATACTTGGCTGAATGTCACTTCACTCACTTCACTCACTCACTAAAACGTAGACAGTTCATTCTACCCAGCATGTATGTAAAATAGTACCTGAGAGAGAAAGAGGGAGTGGGAGATGGAGAAAGGGAGAGAAAAGAGCCAGCAAAGAGAGAGTCAATGAAACATTCTTTAATTTATTAGTTTCTCGAAATGTAATGGTGCTAATTTCCTTTATGGCCTACTCAAGAAGCCTCATCCCTTGATGACACAATCTTATCATTAAGTAGTCCAAGTGCACAGTGTTTGGTCCTGTTTGTGATGTAGTTTGTTTACTGGGAATTGTTAAAGGGATACTGCACTCTACGAACAAAGCTTTTACAGGTTTGGAACAACATGGGGGTACGTGATTAATTGCAAAATTTTCATTCTGGAGTGGAGTACCCCTTTAATTCTGTGCAGTTAAAGTAATAGTAAAATGAAATAAAAAATACTTTTATGTTTGTATTACACTTTAATCATTATTAGTGCTCCTTTTTCATATATTGTATCATGTTGCTCCATTCAACTGTCTTTATAATAAGCTTTGCTTGAAAGGTTTGTACATATAATATATAATATTCTCACATACACCAACTAAGTATATTAGTATTGAGTTATAAGTTTACTCAGAAGGTATGCAAACAAACAGATGAACTTTCTTTAAAGAAAAAACAAGTAGAAGTGAAGTGAAGACTGGGGAGGAGAGACAAAAGAGAACTTTCTTTAAGTTACATCTGACAAATCCTGACTGTCAGACAAAACTATACTGTAGTTACTTTAGATGTCAAGCCTGAAACTGCATTGTTGAATCAAAGGACACAGCTTCCTTATAAAACTGGTTCATATAGTAAGAAAACTGTTTTTTTTTTTTTTTTTTAGAAAATATCTAATATCTTTAGAAAATATTTGTTTATGGAGATTACATTCTTGATGAAATTCTATGAAGCCTGAACCAGTACGACAAGTTATGTTGACCTACATAGGGCTGGTTTCTCAAAACAAATTTAATTTTAGTGTTCTATTTAATTTAATGTAATACAAGTTTTCTGTCTAGGTGAGTGACCAGGCCTTTTTTAACCAAATAGATCATTCAAATTACACCTTAAAAATGTTTTGGACAATTAAGCCCTAATTAAATATGTATAAATCTCTTTGCGTTATAATACAAAATTATATTAAAAAAAAATATATAATTATAAACAAACTAAAGATTAGGTTGCGTTTTGGACATCATTATTATTTTTCAGATTCTTAAGTGTGCTGACAGCTTTGTAGGGAGTTGGATGAAAGACAAGGTTACTTTTTAACCATATGAATACCACATGAAAGGCTGTAGGTTAATTATACAAGTGGAGAGCACCAACTTCCGGCTGTCCATCTGTGACCGTTTCATGCTTCTGGAGAGTCACTTACCTGCAAAGTTTAATTCCATCACACCTGGCTGTCATTTTCAAGCCAACTCAAATACATTGATTAGTTGATTCAGGTATAACTAAAAGGTGTTGAAACTAAACTCTGCAGGAGAGTGGCTCTTGACACAGAGACAGGATAAAGCCTCTTCCATCTTTGTGTTCCGGAGGTAACAACAGGTTACATTATTAGGACAGTTTTTGAGTCTGTGCTGAACTGCACAACTGAAGCATTTGTCCATTCATTGCCCAGCAGATCAACGCTGTCATTTGCCTAACAAAAATAAAAAAAAAATCATAAAAATAAAATCTACAGTCTTCAAAGTTTATCATTGTGTTGTTTCTGCGGTCTAAATGAGTATTTTAATTTTTTTACTTATTTTATTTCTCAAAACAGTATTTAGCATTTTGTTATATAATATTTCTGAAATTGTTAAAGATTTACTTACAGTGAGGTGTGTTATTTCTGTTTCTTCCTCTTTTGTGATTGCATTTGCTGAAATGGTCAGAAAAAAATTATTTTATTTATTTTTAAAGTATAGACGAGAAACAAATTATAGTAAATACTGACAAGTGAATGCTTATTGAACAGTTAAGTGTATGATATAATAACATGCATCATAAAACAGGAGTATAATAATAATAATAATAAGAGGTCTTACTATGCCATGACCACAATTTCCAGGAAATCACAGGTAAGATTAATATAAGCAGTGCACCACAAACTAGTGCAATCACCCAAATACAGTCTCTGAAACAAATAAGGAATTTGTTAGACTTATACTTAAGCAGTATCAAATAGATCCAAACAGATGTTAAATACAGTAGTACTTATGTTTTACAGAAGTATATTTTGACCTTACCTGCTTTCATAAGGGGTTTTGGGTTCACATGTCAGATCTTTAGATGACAGAGTAACTGTAGAGTTACTGTCAACATGTGGAGTTGTTGATCTGCTGGTTAGTGTTGTCCTAACTGTACTACTGCTGTGTGATGGGTCATGTTTTGAGTTCTCCGTTGTGGTTGGATAGGATGAGGACTGTGTCATTGAATGAAACTGCTCCGGTGATGCCGTAGATGTCTGGTCAGTTTTTTCTGTCTGAACTGATGTACTTTCAGGTAATTTTGATTGTGTGGGTGCAAGTGTTGCTACTGAATTATGGTTGTGTACATCAAAAGAGCTAGATGAAGTGAAAGATTGTGCTGTCGTAAACATGAAAGGTCCTGTAAAAAAAACACACAAAAAAAAACAGATATGACATATTTGACACATTGCTGCTTGTTTTCCTAAACTACATTTTATATCAGAAATGGAATGTGCTGTTGTGATTTACCCAGAAACTCATTATGAAATCCATTTGTTGGCATGTGATCCTGTTACCTTCAAAGGGGAAGTGTGTAATTTCTTGAATATTATAAAACTAAGAACTCAGGACATAAGAGCCAGCCCCAAAGAAATGAAATTAGAGTCTATAAAATATTTGTTCTTATCTAGCTTGATGTGTTGAGAGAAGACATTGGATGATTTCCACCCAAAGTCTAAAAACTTTTCACTCAAAAAATGTATTTGTTTGGTCACCCCTACATAGCAACCCTGGCTCAACCAATGTCATGAGTTTGGGGCGGGGCTATCGGTTTAGCCATCCAATGACTGATGAGGGAGTTTTCGAGAAACCTGTTTCAAATGTGTTTAAGATATTTTTTTGCTATTCTGTTGAACTGCAGACTCAAATGACACAAGCAAAATTCTGTGGGCAAAAGGTCCATTGCCAATAGTGTAAACTCACAACAAAATGGATAAGTACATATTCAAATTAATAAATCGCTGATAAAGCATTTTTATATTATTTCAAATACATGGCCTAATCAGTTACTGGTTCAATCTTTGTAATGGAAATTTTTGTTTTGTTACATAGACCTCACAGTTTGAACTTCACTGGATGTTATTTTTAATATCTAAGGTAAATTACCCACTGTAAATATAACTATGGCTATTATAATCTTGAGAATGGAAGCCCGTTTCCACCAGACACATACAAAAAAAATGACTGACATTTCTTTGCATCTCACAAATTCTTGCAGTTGAGCATTATAAAGTGAGAATATCATCATATAAAGGTGCATTTGTATGCTGTAAAGTCAAAATTGCGAGATATAAATCACGAAACTTAACTCACAATTGCAAATTTATATCACACAATTCTGAGAATAGAGATCAAATTTGCGAGCTATAAACTTACAATCTTGAGAAAAAGTAAGAATTGCAAGATATAAACTCATTATTGAAAAATTATGAGGTATAAATTCCCAATTGTTTTATTTATTTATTTTTTATATATAATTACGCAGTGTCGTGTCTGGTAAGGATGTGTGGTGTTAATCCAATGTACATGTTAATGATATGTGAAATGTGATCATTTCTTACTTGTGTTGGCATCTGTAATGGGTTGTCTTGAATCAACATTGATATGAACAGGAACCTGCACATCCCCAGCCATACACCAATACCAGCCTGCATCTTTCTTCTTCAGCCCTGTCAGTGTCACTGTATAAACGCCATCATTTGTATCATTTATCTGTAGAGCTGCACCAAGGGATGGCTCTATATCCTGAGCCGTTTGACAGGAGTGCAGATCTCCACTTCTGCACCATTTTCTCTCAGTATCTTTAAATTTGTCACTGTAGAGACACTGTACAGTAACATTGCCACCCTCTTCACCTGACACCATGTTGCTGGCTGCTGACAGATCTGGAGTACCTGAAAATAATCAAGCAACAAAATCAATAAGTGATTTAACTGATGAACTATCAAATGCTTTGTACTAGTGGTACTTAAGTATCTCAAAATCATTTACCCTCAGTGACGGTAAGTTCTAGAGATATTCTGAGATAGGAACCTCGTGTTTTGACTGCACACCAGTAGCGGTTCGAATCACTGCTGCGCAGGTTTGTCATGGTCAGGGTTGTTACCAGTTCATCTGGGTTGTTGTAAAAGCTGATGCCGGGTCGCTTCTCTTGGTTGGTAGGTCGCAGTTTCAAGGAAGAAAGCCAGTTCTTGCCTATGAACCAGAACTTTTCCAAGTTCTTATGAAGACTATGGTAGTGACAGGGAATGGTGACAGATCCTCCACTCTGAGCCGTTATCTTGCTGACTGTCCATAGAGAGTTGCTTCCTGGGAGTCACAATATTTTAATATTCTCTAGTAATATTTTCTTTGGAAATCTCACCCAGCAATATGATATAAAAAAAATGTGTTTGCTCTGGCTACTTCACACACAATGGTTTTACCATTACTCAAATACACACTGGTGAGGTCTAGTCTTCTCGGTTTCATAAAAAAAAAAAAAACAAAAAAAAAAACATTTTGCTTCAATGTAAACAGCTGCAGAAATAGGGTCAAGAATGACAAGGCAGCACAAGACAGTTTAAAACCCTGTTACCCACTTCTACTTCACAAAGAATCACTTTAATGCTACCCAAATTCACTCAATCATATCTAACCTTATTTATTTTATATCCCCAAAAGCATTTCAGACTTATGTGAACAACTGCACACATACAGCAAGTTCACCAAATCTGGCAAGGCCACAAAGACAATAACAAAATCTGTAACCATTTCTATCCTAGAAATGTATGTCTCTGATAAGAACACGCTCTTAAAACAATAAAAGTGCTTAAACGGTTCTTTACAGCGATGCTATAGATTAAGAACCATTCAGTCTACTCTTTAAAGAACCATGTCTTTCTTACCTTTTTATAATCTGAAGAACAGATACACAGTAAGATCACCTAATCACAAGGAAACATTGTTATCGTAATTCGTTGCACCGTTCTACAGCGACCTCTTGGTCACTGATTTCGACATCGACACACAGTATTTTTTATATAGTCTGTTCTTTAACAGTCCGGCCAGTAGATGGGACTGTCAGTCGATTGATTTCGACAAACTTTCACTGATTCAAAGCGCTGATGAGTTAATAAACTGTTCAGTGTTCAGCCAAATCGAGAGCCTGAGTCTAACTGCTATACTTAATAATTCAATAAATTTCATATTGTCTCAAAACACATGGCAAAAAAAGAGGATGTTTGTTAAGGGCACGTTTAAAATTCTCCTCTGTCGCAATGTCCGACGAGCATGATTACGTCAAAATCACATTGACGTCAGTTAATTGATGAATGTTGAAATTATTATTTTTTTGTACTACTAGAGAAGAAATATCTATAACCTAACACAGATAACAAATACTTTAGTTAAAGATGTTTTATTTTTGTATATTGTGATGTATAGTGATTTATGATGTTATTCTGACTATTCACTCATGCTTTTACACAGTCTATTTTTTTTAATGTTTATTAAAAGCGAATGCTCACCATGATAGAATTTCCTCTAGACAATAATTGATAACTACATTGTCGACGATATTGTTATACCTTCAGATAACCTATTGCAATGTTATTATAGCATATTATATTCAAAAACATATATGTTTGATGAAGCAGTAGCATGATATAAAAGAAAGAGAATTCAATTATTTTCTCTAAAAGGACTTACCTAGGACTCCTAAAAGCAGTACCAGGCTACTCAGCAGAAAAGCCATGCGTCTAATCAAATGTATTAAGTGATTATTAGGATCAGAAATGCTAGACCTTTTTCACATGTATCTCCGACTTGAAATAAATTGCATCCCAGAACAAGGTTCCTTTTATTTATCACTGTGGATTTCAACATTTCCTGCACAGTTTTTTTTATCCTTCTTTCCTGTCATCCTTCCCCTTTTAGGACAGTTTGGTTCAGATTGTTCTGAATATTTACCTCAATAATAAGCTTTTGAAAAATCTATGTCATATATTAATCAGAAAATAATTGTTTTAACGTTACATTAGCCTATGTGAAAAAATAAAATAAAATAAATATTTTTGGCGCTGTTGACAAGTTTTGTGCCTAAACTATTTCATTCATAAATTTCAACTGGGCCTAAATGGTTTTACACAATTTAATAGGCCTAATTCATTTTTCTCCACATTTCTTTGCAGAAGCCATCAGATTATGAAATATGGAAGGAGTTTACTTAAAGTTAGCCTACTTTTCAGGGCTTGAAAGAAAAAAAAAAACAATATTTATGTGAACTAGAGTTGACATTTGACATCCTAATAGGGTGATGTGTACACAGTCCAGTTTTGCAGTTCATACTGACTCATATGGCCAGTTCAGACTGGTACTTCCTTTGGTATGTGGTCACTCGTTTCTTGTTTCGTTAAACTGGTAGCCTAAAGACAGATTATTCTATATCTTTTTCAACACCTTTCCTCAGCTCAGTGCTTTTGTAATTTGTTAGTCTATTTTCCTCCTCCAGGGAGCAGCCATGAGACGTTTAGTTAGGTTTCAACACTGTTAGCCTATTATGCAAGTTTTCTCAGTAGTCTTGTTTACTGTCCTCTTTAACGTCTCAAATGTCACTTCAGTGTATACAGTGATTGACTTCTTTGCATTAAAGTGTTTTTCCTTTCTCCAATAATATCTAGACCTGTTTTCATATAGCCTATCATTTTTCTTTAAGGTGCTGTGATTTACCCCTGTAATCTTTGTGATTAATGATTAAATATTTATTCTTTATTATAAGTAAATAAAAGCTGATTATTTTATTTTTGACGTCTTCTCACCTTGTACAGGACTTAATCTATCAGTGATGACAAAACTAATAGCTCCTATAATATGTACGGTATAGAGCATATGTGTCCCTAGAAATTATTTGGATAATAAAGTCACACTTATTTTAAATGATACATGATAGAATTGAACAAAATTCTAACCAAGTAACATTTATTTTGAAGAAAGTTAGCAAAATTATAATTTTTTTTAAAGTTAGACATATATTTTATATATATAAAACTTTTGTGATAACATTCATTGGCAGAACTGTATGTAAAAAACCTGTTTATGCATTTGTAAAAATGTTTTTTTTTTTAATAAAATAAACCTTTATATGCATCAGCTTCACTGATCCTTTTAAATGATATTTATTTATATTATTTATAACTGCTCTAAAGCAAGAACACTACTCTTGTTTACCCTTGACATTCATTTAATTCCTTTTTCATTCACAAGCATCTGAAGTCATCTCATCATGGGATGTCAAATAAGCTCTCCATTAATAACACAGTCCTACTCTAATTATTTGACCTATAACCTACTTACCATAATATTGCATATTGCACATTTCTAAGATGCATCACTGCATTTTATTACATTTTTAAATAGTGCATTTGGCATACTTTTTCACAGCAATTTTTCTTTCTTTCTTTTTTTCTTTCTTTATTCTTTTATTTACGTGCTTTATGCATTGCCACTGCTCCAAAACACATTCCTGTGCTCGGGTCCAACTGGGTGATCGGTAACACTTGACCTTTCTATGGGGCATTTTGTTGTGAAGCTATCGCATGCTTTTCCATGTTACAGTACAGACATCACGTAGATGGAAGCATGTTGATCGCGATCCTGAGAGTTGACGTGTACCCGTTTCCTCTCTCCAATTGGTCACCATCGATATCAACGTAGTGCTGTGGGCGTGTCACTGTGCAAGAACACAAACTTTAAAAGAGTTGTCAACAACAACAGGGGACTCAAGACAAGACAACCCCAGACTGAATAAAGAACTGCTCGCGAAACTCGAGGATATACTGAAAACTTCTACACTGAAAAGCGACGGCTTTGTTTAGATATCTGACAACATACAACGTTTTTGTTTTGAGTTCGGATATTTAGATCATCCAAGATGAAGTTTGTAAGATATATAATGAGGAATGCTGCAATGCTAAATGCACCAAAGCATATCGATTACTACGCGAAATTTTCTCCATCACCGCTGTCAATGAAGCAGTTTCTGGATTTCGGTAAGTTAAAATATATATATACAGGCTATAGGCCTATGCAAAATATTTTTGCATGCAATGTTTTAATTCCAGTGATAGCTAATTGTGCACACTTAGCATGCGTATTGCACAAAACATTCGATAATCCTTTTGTTATAAAATACATTTGCTCGAGTATTATGTTTGTTTTTCATTAATATTGGAGTTTTGGAGTTTTCAGACTGTCGCGTTGTCTTTTCAGGATCCACAAACGCGTGCGAGAAAACATCTTTCGCTTTTCTCAGACATGAGCTCCCCGTCAGACTAAGCAACAGTTTGAAGGAGATCAACCTTTTACCAGACAAACTGATAATGACTCAATCCGTTCAACTAGTTCACAGCTGGTAAGTGGATGCCCTGGGTTATCAGACAAAAAAGTATTAACTAACTTTTTAAAAGTCCCATCTGTCTTGTAGTTTGAGTTAAGACAGCAAGATAAATCATGTTTGTGCGTTATCTAATACATTACTACAAATATCAATCATAATTAAAAAAAACTATTTTACACGCGTGCATTATGTAATGTGTCCCACGCCTCTTAACTGAACGATGAACTTTACCCCAGTTCCTCAGCCTGGTGTTTTCCTAGTAGAGGCCACTTCTACTGTACATTACACACTCAGCATTTTAAAGTTCACGATCAAGCTTCATCCGGTTTCCATTAGGCTACAACTTGCATTTTAGGAACAAAGTTGTAGCCTAATCTTATAGGAATCATCACATTACTTCTTACTATAGCACTTCTCCTCCTTACTAATTTTCTACGCTAGTTTATAGTTTGGGGTTCTTGACCCTGTGAAATGAAGTTGTGGTGTAAATCTTAGCCTAAAACATTTTCTTTAAAAAACGTGCGTGTAAATGCTTGCTTACGAGCCTATTGGATGTAGTTTGGTGTTAAAATACCGTTGCACACCCCCACTTGTTTACTAGACTGCGGGAACGATTATGTAACGGATCCTGCGGATCACTTCAGAAAGTGAAATATGAGAAGGTGCGCGCGCAGACTTGTTTCCGAGAACTGACATGGAACAACAGTAGGTTCTAGTGTACTCGAGAATAACAACCAGGAGAGAAACTCATGCATAGAAGCAGTTAACATAAAAATAATAATAATAATAATAAAAAAGTGAAAAAAATCTATAGTTTTTATTAATAGCTAGGCAAGGTAAGGCAAGGGAAGGGAAGTTTATTTATATAGCACATTTCGTACACCATGGTAATCCAAAGTGCTTTACATAAAAGAAAGTAAAATAATCATGAAGAAAAAAAAATAACAAAAATAAAACAAGCAATTTTAAAATTTTAAAATGATTAAAACATTTACTTGAAATGAATTTAAAAACAGTTAGAAAATTATTTTACATTAAAAAAAAAAAAAAAACAGTGAAAATATAGTGCAATCAGTACGGCCATAGCACAGTGCTCATTCAATAAATCCACAGCTAAATAGATGTGTTTTGAGTCTAGATTTAAATGAGACTAGTGTTTTAGCACATCTGATCTCTTCTGGAAGCTGATTCCAACTGCGGACGGCATAGTAACTAAAGGCGGACTCCCCTTGTTTTGTGTGAACCCTTGGTATTTCTAACTGACTCCATCCTAGTGATCTGAGTGGTCTGTTAGGTTTATATTCAGTGAACATATTTGCAATATATTACGGTCCTAGGTCATTTAGTTACTTATATACGAGTAAAAGTACTTTAAAATCAATCTTAAATGTAACTGGAAGCCAGTGTAAGGACCTGAGGACTGGTGTGATATGCTCAGATTTTCTGGTTCCAGTCAGAATCCTGGCAGCAGCGTTCTGGATGAGCTACAGCTGTCTAATGGTCTTTTTGGGAAGGCCGGTGAGGAGCCCATTACAATAGTCCACCCTGCTGGTGATAAAGGCATGAACTAGTTTCTCCAAGTCTTGGCTGGAAACAAAACATCTAATTCTTGCAATGTTTTTTAAATGATAGTATGCTGATTTAGTTACTGCTTTGACATGACTATTGAAACTAAGGTCTGTCTCCAGAATCACACCAAGATTCCTGACTTGATTTTTAGTTGTTTGACCCCTAGAGTCAAGGTATGCATTCACCTTGAAAACTTCATCTTTGTTTCCAAATGCAATGTTCAGTTTTTCCTTGTTTAACTGAAGAAATTTCTGGCACATCCAACAATTAATTTCATCAATGCATTGGTAGAGGGAGTCAATTGGGCTGTAGTCATTTGGAGATAAGGCTAGGTAAATCTGGGTATCATCTGTGATAGACAATTTGGTTCTTTCTCAGTATTTGACTTAGTGGAAGCATATACAGGCTAAACAAGAGCGGTGCAAGAATTGAGCCTTTTGGGTCTCCACATGTCATGGACGTCCACTTAGACGTATGCTCTCCTAGACTCACATAATAGCCTCTCCCTTCTCAGTATGACCTGAACCATTTGAGTACCATCCCAGAAAGCCCAACCCAGTTTTCCAGTCTCTCTAGTAGTATGTTATGATCGACAGTGTCAAACGCAGCACTGAGATCTAGCAAAACCAGCACCGATATTTTGCCAGAGTCACAATTTAAGCGAATATCATTTATTATCTTAATGAGTGCTGTCTCTGTGCTGTGATGCGGTCGAAAACAAGATTGAAAATTCTCCAGGTATCCATTTGAGTGTAAGTATTTGTTCAGCTGATTAAAAACCACCTTTTCTATAATTTTGCCTATAATAGGAAGATTAGATATTGGTCTAAAATTGCTCAAAATGGTGTTATCAAGATTGCTCTTTTTCAGGAGGGGCTTAACAACTGCAGTTTTTAGGGAGTTTGGAAACGTCCCAGAAAGAAGTGAGGCATTCACCACTTCTAAAAGATCTGCTTCTAAGCAGTTAAGCACACTTTTGAAAAAAATGTGGGAAGTGTGTCAAGACAGCAGGTTGATGATTTTAGGTGCTGCACTATGTCTTCCAGAATTTTGCTATCAATTGCTTCAAAAATCGACATAGTATCTTTTTGATTTTGTGGCCTAATCTGTCTGACCTCTGCATTACTTGAGGATGTGCTAATCGCCTTCCTGATATTGATGATCTTCTCAGAAAAGAAGGATGCAAGCTCATTGCATTTGATTTGCTGTCTGATAGCATTTCACTGGGAATCTGACTTGGGGGGGGGGGGGGGGGGGGGGTGTTGTCAGTCTCTCAACAGTGGCAAAAAGAGTACGAGTGTTATTTAAGTTACTGTTTATAAGGTTTGAGAAGAAATTCTGTCTATCTCTGGCTAGTTTCACATTAAAAGCATGAAGGCTGTCTTTATAGATGCTATATTAAATTTCAAGTTTTGTCTTCCGCCACATCCGCTCTGCTTTCTGCATTGTCTTTTCATAGTCTGAACTGCTGTTGATCTTCTCCAAACTGATTTCTGTCTGTTTGTTTTCTTACTGACTATTATTGGAGCAATATCATCAATAACATTCTTAACTTTTGAGTTGAAGGAATCAAGGAGAATATCAACAGAGTCTGCAGAAATGCTTGGTGTTAAAGATATAGCCTCTATAAATAGTACACTTCTATCTCTTCCAGAAGGAGATGCATAAACGAGAACACATCTAGATTCTGTGGTAGCAGAGATCAATATATCAAAGAAAATACAGAAGTGATCAGATAGTGCTATGTCCTTAATAACAATGGATGAAATGTTTAGACCCTTACTGATGATTAAGTCTAGAGTATGTCCACCTTTGTGTGTTGGTCCATGCACATGCTGAATCAGGTCAAAAGTGTTTAGAACCATTATCATTTCTTTTGTAGTTTTGTTTTCTGCATTATCTATGTGAATATTAAAATCCCCTGCAATTGCAAAACAGTCAAACTCTGAGGAAATCATTGATAAAATTTCTGTGACCTCTTCAACAAATGCTGGAGAGTATTTTGGAGGCCTGTAAATAATAATAAACAGAATGCGTGGAGCACCTTTCAGCACAATCCCTAGATATTCAAAAGACAAGTACTGACCAAATGACACTTGCTTGCATTGATAGACATCTTTAAATAGAGCAGTTACACCTCCACCTCTCCTAACAGTCCTGCAGACACTCATGTAAGTGAAGTTAGGAGGGGCTGCTTCATTGAGGACTGTTGCACTGCAGCTGTCTTCTACAACCCGAATTCCTGAAAAGTTGGGACGTTTTTTAAATTTTAATAAAATGAAAACTAAAAGACTTTCAAATCACATGAGCTAGGGCTGGGCGATATATCAAATATTAGCGATACTATCGGAATAATTTTGACGACGATGTACAATTTGAATATATCGGGAATATCGAATATTTCAAATTCAAGCATACTTTCCCAAAAGAACGCGCCGAATGGCCAAAAAAGGAACCTGTAACTGCTGACTGCTCTACGCCCCTCTACTACGAGAGCTGTAATGATAGCTGTTGCCAGATAACAAGAGTTTAAATCTCCCAATCAGAGCTCCACTGTTACAAGGATACATTTTCTTCCCGGTGTTTGCTTATTTTAAGCAATCTGGCAACCATGCGCACGTGCTCACTCCTCATTGCGGAAGAGCCGCTGACGATAATCTGAAAACACTAACAAGCTGGAATTGAGCGATCTAATGAAAGCGTCGTTCAGCCGGTCTGTGTTCTGTCGTGAGATCTCAACTGTATTGTTTGCATTTGTGATCGCAAAATAAATGCACTTACTCGACCGCTGATGTTTGAATAGAGAAACATAGGCTATGGCCATTTGGAATTACTATTGGGGAATTTCACTGATATGTTTACCAGTTTCCATAATATAGACAAAGAAAATGCAAAAGTCTTTGGTATTCATTTATATATATTTATATATAAGAAATAGCTATGTGCTTCAGCAACTAGCTCCCCATCTAAGAGGGTTTTTAGTGAGTACATAGTGAGTACACTCAGTAAGAACATAGTTTCATGCCACAGAGCTTCTCTTAAAACCACAGACAGTTGACAGACTTGTGTTCTTAGCTTAAAAACTTGTTAAAAAATGTAAATAAAATACTTATCCCAGTTGCATAGTTTAAATTGTGAATTGCATGCACTAAAATTGCAACAAAAGTTGACAGAATGCACTTTCTGTAACTGTTACTTAATTTGCACTGCTTCAGTTACATATAGGCCTACATGTATTCATTAATAAAAAGCAGTAAGTGATCTCTTGGTCTAGATTTTTTAACTGCTTAAATTAGCTGTTTAATCTAAATGTTTTTTTTTTTATGGGCAAAAGAAAATCATGTTTTATTTTTTATTATTTAAATGCAAACATATCGAGATATATATCGAATATCGTAAAAAATGTGACAATATCGAGATATCTTTTTTTTTTTGTATATCGCCCAGCCCTAACATGAGCCAATATTTTATTCACAATAGAACATAGACAACATAGCAAATGTTTAAACTGAGAAAGTTTACAATTTTATGCACAAAATGAGCTCATTTCAATTTTGATTTCTGCTACAGGTCTCAAAATAGTTGGGACGGGGCATGTTCACCATGGTGTAGCATCTCATTTTCTTTTCAAAACAGTTTGAAGACGTCTGGGCATTGAGGCTATGAGTTGCTGGAGTTTTGCTGTCGGAATTTGGTCCCATTCTTGCCTTATATAGATTTCCAGCTGCTGAAGAGTTCGTGGTCGTCTTTGACGTATTTTTCGTTTAATGATGCGCCAAATGTTCTCTATAGGTGAAAGATCTGGACTGCAGACAGGCCAGGTTAGCAACCGGACTCTTCTACGACGAAGCCATGCTGTTGTTATAGCTGCAGTATGTGGTTTTGCATTGTCCTGCTGAAATAAACAAGGCCTTCCCTGAAATAGACGTTGTTTGGAGGGAAGCATATGTTGCTCTAAAACCTTTATATACCTTTCAGCATTCACAGAGCCTTCCAAAACATGCAAGCTGCCCATACCGTATGCACTTATGCACCCCCATACCATCAGAGATGCTGGCTTTTGAACTGAACGCTGATAACATGCTGGAAGGTCTCCCTCCTCTTTAGCCCGGAGGACACGGCGTCCGTGATTTCCAACAAGAATGTCAAATTTGGACTCGTCTGACCATAAAACACTATTCCACTTTGAAATAGTCCATTTTAAATGAGCCTTGGCCCCTTTTTGCATGATAGAGCTTTATTTGGCATCTGCTGATGGCACGGCGGATTGTGTTTACCGACAGTGGTTTCTGAAAGTATTCCTGGGCCCATTTAGTAATGTTATTGACACAATCATGCCGATGAGTGATGCAGTGTCGTCTGAGAGCCCGAAGACCACGGGCATCCAATAAAGGTCTCCGGCCTTGTCCCTTACGCACAGAGATTTCTCCAGTTTCTCTGAATCTTTTGATGATGTTATGCACTGTAGATGATGAGATTTGCAAAGCCTTTGCAATTTGACGTTGAGGAACATTGTTTTTAAAGTTTTCCACAATTTTTGTACGCAGTCTTTCACAGATTGGAGAGCCTCTGCCCATCTTTACTTCTGAGAGACTCTGCTTCTCTAAGACAAAGCTTTTATAGCTAATCATGTTACAGACCTGATATCAATTAACTTAATTAATCACTAGATGTTCTCCCAGCTGAATCTTTTCAAAACTGCTTGCTTTTTTAGCCATTTGTTGCCCTCGTGCCAACTTTTTTGAGACCTGTAGCAGGCATTAAATTTTAAATGAGCTAATTAAGTGGATAAAAGTGTAAAATTTCTCCGTTTAAACATTTGCTACGTTATCTATGTTCTATTGTGAATAAAATATTGGCTCATGTGATTTGAAATCCCTTTAGTTTTCATTTTATTAAAATTTAAAAAACGTCCCAACTTTTCCGGAATTCTGGTTGTAGCCATGTTTCATTTAGAAACATAAAATCCAGATTGTTTGTGGTTATAAAGTCATTGATTATTTTTTAGTGAGCGAATGTTTAAAAGTGCTAACTTGATGGCAGTGCTTTGTGTCTTTACATCAATCTTAGTTTGATGCAAAATAGGCCGCAGATTAGATGAGTTTGCCCTTCGGCTTGAGAAGGCCTTAGACTTTCTATCACGTGATAAAACTGAAATAGAGAAAGCTACAGGCCCACTGGGTTCCCGCTTGTTCTGTAAGCATTTGTGAATGTTGCTGTTATTATAGCGGGGACCCGACACATATCACTGAGAGCTGCTATCAGTTGTTTTTGGTTCATCTTCAGCAGATAGAGGCTTATTTTAATATATTTAAAATAAGTATCTGAAATAATTATAGTGTAAAATATTTTTACAATATTTTTATTAGCTTTATAATTTCTATATTAAGTTCCAATTTCAGTTTAGCTTTAGTAATTGTTGTGCTTTTGTAAGACTTTAGAAGTTGTTTAATATTTAATCTAATGTTTATATTTTTATTTTCATCTTCATTTTAAATGGTTTTAATTTAGTCTATTTGAATTTCAGATTTAGTTTTAATCATTTTAGTACTTAAAAATATTTAAACAACTTAGTTTTAAATACGTTTATTTATTTATTATGTTATTTCATTTCAGCTTTGTTTTGAAACACAACTATTTTTAACAGTAGTATATAATTTAGTTTTTTTTTTAATTATATTTTTCAAAACCAAAAAATACGTTTTTTAACAACACTGATAAATGCTTAAAAATTGCAAATCGTTCCTGCAAGCATGAAAAAATTCATTTAGTTTGAGGGTGTTATTGAAGATGAAAAAGTCTTATTGTAACTTTGCAGTGGCATTAATAAAAAATAAATTCCAAAAAAACCTTGCTTTTATGGTGGTGTACAGTACAATCTTTCATTCCCTTTGTCTTTTCGCTTGCTTTCTCAGGTTTATCCAAAGCCTGATGGATATCCTAGAATTCCAAGACAAGAGTCCCAATGACCCTAAAGTTCTTGCTGAGTAGGTTCTTCAAGCCACATACATCTTTTATCAGAAGAGTATTGTTAAAAAATATAAAACGGCAGGATTCATAGAGTTGTTTTGCTGTTTGTCTCCAAAGATTTGTGGACACTCTGGTGACCATCAGGAACAGGCACAATGATGTGGTACCCACCATGGCTGAAGGTGTCATCGAGTATAGGGATGCGTTTGGGGCAGATCCTGTGACATGTCAAAACATTCAGTACTTTCTGGACCGCTTTTACATGAGCCGCATCTCCATTCGCATGCTCATCAACCAGCACAGTAAGCCAGTCTTGTCCTAAATCTAAATCTGTGCTAGTCCTAATACCTGGACTTGGCATCAGTAATCACTTTCTCAGCACTTACAGCTCATTAGATCTTGAAAAATCCAGTCTGCTTTAGTTTGAGTTAATTATTTACTGGATATGAGAGAATGATTAGCTTGCAGTACACCTCTAACCCTCTGTTCCCTTTTATTTCCTGTAATATATCTTTAGCTTTGATCTTTGATGGCTCCACAAATCCAGGACATCCCAGCAGCATCGGGTGCATTGACTCCTGCTGCGACGTCACAAATGTAATTAGAGGTGAGTGCTCTAATGCGAAACTGTTACAGACTCGCGATGCAAATATGACCTTAGCGACAAGTGCAAAATTTATTACTAACATCCTGTGTTCTGCTTTAGATGCATATGAGAGCGCTAAAATGCTCTGTGAGCAGTATTACCTCGGATCCCCTGAGCTGGAGCTTAGAGAGATAAACAGTGAGGAATCAAATACATTCTCCAGATGGTTTTGGGCTGCTTTAAATCATTTAAATTTAGTCCCCAAACCGCAGTATTTTTTATAATGTTTGTTCTCCATTGCAGCAAAGAACAAGTCACGGCCAATCGAGATATCATATGTTCCTTCTCATCTCTTCCACATGGTTTTTGAGCTCTTCAAGGTGGGCATGGTGCTTTATTTCTGCATAATACAGATGCATATGGAATGATAACCAGATTTAGATTATAAATAAATTATTCTTAAATCTCTTTCACTCTAGAACGCAATGAGGGCCACAATTGAGAATCATGAAACAAGCAGCACCTTGCCACCAATCAAAGTCATGGTTGCTCTAGGTGGAGAGGACCTGTCAATCAAGGTAAATGATAGTTCAAATATGATAATTTTACAGAACTTGGGCAGCGAGATTACTACAATATCTTTAACCTATAAAACCCTTAATTAGAATATGAGGCCACCGCCTTGATTGAATCATTCTTCTTAACCACCGGTTCCATCCTCACACAGTAACATCACCGTAGATTCACTGATAACTGATAATGATGTTATATAAACTGTCCTAAAGATTAATATTCTAACCACTCTCGAGATCATTTGTTGTTATGAACAGAAACCAGCTCTGAGTAGTAGTAACGATACTATTAACCTTTGCCCTTTTGGTGGCTGAAGCATGCAACAAAGCAGACATTGAGTTGCAATGCTACTGAATATCCATGTTTGCAAAATTATATTTATCTTATTACACATACACAACGGTCAATCCCCCAGTCTTAGTCATGTAACCCACTCATATTAATCATCTGATGTAATGAAACTCACAAAACACGTCATTGTTCTCTAAACATTCATGTTTCATGTTCCAGATCAGTGACAGGGGCGGTGGCGTTCCGTTTAAGAAGATTGATAGACTTTTTAGCTACATGTATTCAACAGCGCCCAGACCTACTATTGGTGACTATCGGCGGACCCCAATGGTAAGAGCTTAGGCCACTACATAATAGCAGGTGCATATGTTTTTTCATATAAAACTGAAAGTCAAACCTGCCTGTTGTTTCCTCAGGCTGGCTTTGGTTACGGCCTTCCCATCTCCCGCCTGTACGCACGCTACTTCCAAGGTGATCTCCAGCTTTATCCAATGGAGGGCTATGGTACAGATGCTGCAATTCAGCTGAAGGTAAAAACATCTTCGAAAGTGTTAGCTTGCATAAAAATTGAAATTCTGAAACGAATCCTCATGTTGTTCCAAACCTATATGAGGTATAAGCTTTGTTATCATTAAATGGGCTGCGTCAACATTATGATAAACTTCTCCTTTTTTGTTCCTCAAAAGTAAGTCAGTCATATGGGTTTGGATCAATGAGTAATGCACGACTTTGCACTTTTAGGCGAAGTGTTAAACAAACAGCAAGATGGCATATCATAATGAGAGTTTTGCTTACACTAGCCTTATCTGTTGAGTTTGTTGACATTCTTTAAACTTTGGACATTAGATCTGTCAGTCTTCAAATCATTAATCCACAGTCTTCTTCCCGCAGGCCCTGTCTACAGATTCAGTAGAGAAGCTTCCAGTGTTCAACCAAACCGCCTTGCGCCATTACAAATTCAACCAGGAAGCTGATGACTGGTGTGTCCCGAGCAAAGAGCCGCTGAACTTAGCTGCGTACAAGGCTGCAAAGTGAAACACCGAAGCTGGTTGCCTTAAATTCATGACAAATGCCTTCAAGAGATTGCCAAGAAAGGGTGCCATTGAGAATGCATTCAGGGACCAGTGACAGCATTTCCTTATTCAGTTCTCTTTGAGTACTGTTGTCTGGGAACACTTAAACTGCATGTTGAAGAATTTAAGATTCCATACAGTAGATTCCTTAGTACAAAACAAGTTATTACTGTGGTGCCGCTGAAGTGGGTATTTTTCAGCAAAAGCTCAGGGATGCAGAGTCCCGTGTGAGTATGAAAGCCTGGAGTAGCGAGAGTTGATCAAATGCATGTGAACCTGATTGAAGAGCTTAAAACAGGCAGAGAGAAATGTTTGTATTACATAGAAATAAATACTGAAGGCAGAAGAAATGCAGTTGGGATAAGAAGATGAGAGGTCAGAAAAAGTGTATGAATTGTGAGAAGTGTCAAAATAAGGAAGATGTGGCCCAAGGTGTATTTTTCCTCTAAAGAGGCTGGACAGTTTGAAATCATGCTTGATGTGCGAAGTGTGATCAACACTATTCAAGAAAAACATTAATGTAAGCATTTATTAATAGCACTGTACAGTTGTGTTTCATTGTATAATGAATGACCACAAGATGTGTATACTTATTGTTCACAATATTTATCATTTTTAAAAGGACCCTTGTTGTTTGAGTTTTTCATATGAATGAAATAAATCTAATATTTTCTCATTAACACAGATAACCTGTTGTTATTATAAACAGTGTATTCCAGTGAAATACCATACATAATACACATGTAATAATGTAGCTGAGAACATGATGTACCCATGAATGTTAACTCAACAAGCTAAACAAGCTGCATCAGTGCAACATTAGTGTTTCTCAGCCCTGTGCTTAAAATCAACCACACCTTCAACCAGGGTTCCTACATATTTTCCATTTCAAAATGTCATACTTTTCCAGGCTCAAATTTCCAAACCTCTTAGTAGATTTTTGTAGAGCCGACCGATTTATAATTTTGTCGCTGATATATCATTTTCCAACTGATAATATTTTTTTTTTTACAGAACATATGTAAACACCAGCAAACATACACTTATTCACATCATTCTCTTCACTCTCTGAGGCAGAAGTCTCCAAACTCATCCTTTCTAATCATCCTACTATTTGTCCGCTTGATCATATTCCATCTCTTCTCCTTCAAGCCATTTCTCCTGCAGTTGTACCTGCACTCACTCACATCAACATCCCTCTACACTGGTGTTTTTCCTTCAACATTTAGACAGGCTCGTATAACTCCACCAGTTAAGAAACCCACCCTCAACCCATCTATTTTAGAGAACCAGTTTCCCTTCTTCCTTTCATTGCAAAAACACTTGAATGAGCCGTGTTCAACCAAGTCTCTGCCTTGATCACACAGAACAACCTCCTTGACAGCAACCAATCTGGCTTCAGAAGTGGACATTCAACTGCCTTGCTCTCAGTTGTTGAAGCCCTAAGACTGGCAAGAGCGGAATCCAAATCTTCAATACTTATCTTGTTTGATCTGTTCGCTGCTTTGGACATGGTTAACCACCAGATCCTTCTGTCAACCCTACTGACAAAGAGCATCTCAGGAACCGCACTTCAGTGGTTTGAGTCCTACTTATCAGATAGCTCCTTCCAATCATCTTGGAGAGGTGAGGTGTCCAAGTCACAGCATCTAACTACTGGGGTGCCTCAGGGCTCAGTTCTTGGACCACTTCTCTCCTCTGTCTACATGGCATCATTAGGTTCTGTCATTCAGAAACATGGCTTTTCATACCACTGCTATGCTGATGACACTCAACTCTACCTCTCATTCCATCCTGATGATCCGACGGTAGCTATTCGCATCTCAGCTTGTCTAACAGACATTTTTTGCTGGATGAAGCACCATCACCTTCAACTCAACCTTGCCAAGACAGAACTGCTTGTGGTCCAACAAACCCATTGTTTCATCACAATTTCACCATCCAGTTAGGCACATCAACCATAACTCCTTCAAAAACAGCTAGAAGCCTTGGAGTTATGATTGATGATCAGCTGACTTTCTCAGACCACATTGCTAAAACTGTCCAGTTCCGCAGATTTGCTTTATTCAACATCAAAAAGATCAGGACCTTTCTTTCAGAACATGCTGCACTACTCCTTGTTCAAGCTATTGTTCTATCCAGGCTGGACTATTGCAATGCTCTCTTGGCAGGTCTTCCAGCCAATTCTATCAAACCTTTACAATTAATCCAGAACGCTGCAGCCAGATTAATTTTTAATGAGCTGAAAAGAATACACGTCACACCTCTGTTTATCAATTTGCACTGGCTACCAACAGCTGCTCGCATAAAATTCAAGGTATTGATGTTTGCTTACAAAATCCCCACTGGCTCTGCACCCATTTACCTAAATTCATTACTTCAGACTCATGTGCCCTCATGTGCTTGTGTTCTGCAAATCGACATCACTTGATTGTGCCATCCCAAAGAAGCACAAAGTCACTTTTACGGACTTTTAAATTAAATGTTCCCTCCTGGTGGAATGACCTGCCCAACTCAATCCGAGCAGCTGAGTCCATGGCCATCTTTTGCAAGACTTTTGCATGCACACAAGAACCTTTTTTGTGCCCTCGAGAAACTACTCACATGTGCATGGGAATTTTTTTGCATGCTTACACAATTTCTAGTTTTATATAACCCTTTGTGCATCACTGCTATCTTGCTATGAAAAAACAAAAGTATGGATGCACATGAATTAATAGTTTTACATGCTCAAAATTTGGCTTTCCTTATAGTAGTAGAGTACCTCTAATATCAAGGTCTAAAGTCCAATTTAGCCTCTGAGGTGGCAGAAAAGCCATGACAGGAAATGGGCTGATGGCATAATATTGCTGGGTGCATTGTCCTATTTACCAAGTTCAAGGGTCGAAAAAAAACAAAAAAAACACTGGTTTTGTAAAAAAGAAAAAAGAAAAAAGTGTTCAAAATGTGGCTTAGGGCAGTATGTCATGTCATATACCATGAAATGGGTTGATGGCACAATAGTTGGGTCAGTGTGCACTGTCCTATATGCTAAGTGTAATGGTTTCTTGTGCACACAAAGTCTGTATTTTTTATTTTTTTTTGGAAAGGTCTTTGAGGCTATGTAATATGGTGTTAAGTATATCATGATAGGAAACCCAAAATGCAAAATGAAAAAAAGTACACCTTGCACCGAGTGCACCACTCCTGTTTGACAATCACTAAAGAATCACTAAACAGCTGCTACTTCTTGTATAATAAACTTATTTTCATAAAATTCTTACATATCTATTAAAGAGAAAAAAAAACACATGGGGGCAAAAGTCTGGAAGCGCAAATATTTTCCTATACGCTTTCTATTACTTTTCCATACTTTTACAGACCTGAAAATTACTTAAATCAAATTTCATACTTTTCCAAACTCTGTAGGAACCCTGTTCCACTAAAGCTGTTCTAATCTCATTAGCTAAGAAATGGATGGGTCAGAAAAACACTAGTCCAAAAAAGGAACTGTTTATGGAACAAAGTGGGGAAATGCTGTGTGCTACAGTCAGCATTCTCTTGTGTTAATGTGAGCACAACTTCCGGTGCCCCTTTCAGTTTTTTTTTTTTTTTTGTTTCTGCTGTTGCAAACTAATGTTTGAAAACGTTTAAATTTATTACAGTTTTACCGTTTACTTTACGATTCTGCCAATATTTGGCATTAATCTTATTATCTCCATCTAATAGGCTACTAGAATTCTTAGTGTGAAGAGTTATAGCCCTGCTTGTTCTGGTGCAATGAGCATAATTAATCTTATAGCAGAATTTAAAAGCCATGGCTATCATAGTTGATAATGGTGTTTTGCCGTAACAGGTCTTATTGAGCTCAGAACACGATGCAGCCTACGTGCTGTTTTCCTTCAGTACATGACCTGTTTATGGACTGTGATTAAGATTAAGCTGATGTACGTAAAATATAGTACTTTGATTAAGCAGCTGGCCTCACTATGTGTAACTGTGGCAATCAGTCATGGCACTGTCATAAAAAACACTCCGCTGGGACGTGAAAGGACATGATCCAAAATGCATCCATGCGTGCACCTTATGCAAACGCTTAAATCGAGCAGCATACAGATCTTGACAGGGCAAGGGCCTGTTTTGTATGCCAAAACAGATAGATAAAGAAGATAAAAAGATTGTCTTTGTATTGCATTCCAAAAACGTTCACTGTAGAGTTTGGCAGGTCACATTTCTGAACTAGTGTGGTTTAAATGGTCTAAATTAATTAATCTTGTTTGGATATGCTCTTAAAGGGATAGTTCACCCAAAAATGAAATTTGATGTTTATCTGCTTACATCATTTTAACCTTAGCTAAAGTGATGCACATTGCCTAGAAAAACAACAACAAAGGCACGGCTTTTAGGGATTATTGTGATTATTTTTAACATTCATAACATGATAGAGATACGTTTGCCGATATTAATGCAGGAAAACTTGCCAATTAAATTTAATGAGAGAAAGAAAATACTGGGTAAATGGACAGATCCATTCGTAACGCATCATGTGATTCCGGTCAAAACCTTGACTGAATGCTGCGCCCTACTGAGTGCAAGTAGAACTGCCAACCAAAGTTTTAAGAAAACAGGGCATTTTATAAAATGACTGTTATATTTTTATTGTTATGGAATATGACCGCCCCCCCCCCCCCCAAAAAAAGCAAACACAACATATTATAAAATTGCCTAGTTAATGAATTCACTAAATCATCCAGTGTTAAAAAGCACAGCTAAATGTAGATTAATGCACATATGTTATCAGAATACACAGTTAAAATGAACAGTTAATTGCTTTTTTTGACCCATGACTAAAACACTGACTGAAAATCCCAAGACATTCTAAATGCAATGGAAATTGCATTATAGCTTGCATTACTAACAATCAGTGAATGTCTGTTGATGTTGGTGGTGGGAGAGAAGATCACGAGGACACCTGTTTCTCACAGATCCAGGGCAAAGACATGTGGCAGGGCGCGTCATACCAGCTCTTGGTAGCCACACGGCTTAACACATCTGTTTTTATCATGTAGCCACAGTCTTCATTAATATGGTTGTTTGGCTCGCCATCTTCCCAGAAACTATGGAGGAAAAAGAAGGTTTTTTTTGGAGGTCAGGGTTTTAACCAGTGGAAGTAGCAACATTTTTAAAATAACAGTGGCAAAATAAAATGAAACTAAAATATGTTTAATATACTAAGGTTAATGACATGCGTCTTATTTTATGATATTGTTTTTCTTAAGTTTTTAAAAGGGACATTGCATTTGGGATGTTTTTTATTCACTGTATAAGTCCACTTAATGGTTCTTGCACTCAAAACAGTTGTTGTTTTATTTTCATATAACCATTTTCTACCCTGATTGATTGTATAATACATTAATCAGGCTGTAAACCACATGTCTGCTTTGCATAAAATAAGCACAAAATAAGAGAAAAATAAATGTTTTATGTAATATTTTCCCTATAATATGTATATATGTAAAGGGTAAAATATCAATTTCTGATTCCCAAGTAATCACTAACATATGAATTTCAAATGAGCATTAAACACTGAGAATATATAAATGATTTTTGAGGATGTATTGATGATTAGAAAATTATTTTACGCAAAATATTACTTTATTGCTTTTCTTTATTATAATTTTTTAACAAAGAGGAAGAAGAAAAAGGAAGGATGAGATGATTCAGTATATCACCACAAGACAAAATGAAAAAATATAACTCAGCAGTTTTAACTCCATGTGAGATGCGTCAGAACACTGAAGTGTTTACAATACTCCATATGGATCTGACTTCCAGCACAAGAGTTTAATCTTACAAAGATTTACATTTGATGTTCTTACCCTCCAACTAGTTTAGTTCCGTCCACCCAGTACCAGTCATCTTCTACTTTTGCATCACTTATGCCAAACCAGAAAGCGTTCCAGTATCCACGGGGCAGCAGGTTCCATATGAACGTCTTCAGGTCAAAAGGTCAATCAATTAAAAAAGAATTAGGATCCTTTGTAATGGCTCACATTTCATCTAAGATCCCTTCCTCTTTTCTATATTGTTGGCCATTAGATGCTGTTCTTTTTACACCAATATAGATGTCTAATAAGGTCAGTGTTACTTGAGGTCATTAGATGTACAGCATATATATCTGCACACACACACACACACATTCTATAACATAAATGCAAATGAAAGAGCAGTCTATACCTGTTCCTCAGCTGTGAGGAGGATGGCCAGATGTCCTCCTTGCCGCTTGCAGTTCATCTGACTGTCCGACCAGCTCCTTCTGTATTCTGAGACGTAGTAACAGCTGCCATTAAAGTGCTTCCAGTCTTCAGGACAGGGACTTTTCGTTGGCAATGGAGTGGTTTGTGGTGCAGGGGTTGCCTCTAAAAAGACCCAACATTTTAAAGTTATGAAATGCAACAGATTTTGTTTGTTAAATGCATTGATGCATGCACTTGCACCTCACTAACCAAGCTCAGTGATTCTGTTTTTCAACTGCGTCCGTTCTTTCTCCAGTTCACTCTTTTCTTTCTTCACGGCCTGCAGCTCTTCAGTCAGAGCCGATACGTTAGCGCAGCCCTTCTGCATGTGCAATTCAGCAGTGCTGGACGGAGAATCCTGATCAGATCGTGCCTTGCCTAAACCGCAAGAACAGAAATGAAAGCAGAAGTGTTTTAATGATAGGAGGTTTCAAGAGATAAAAATAGTAAGATTGTCATTATAATTTAAGTTTAAATGGATATTAAAATTCACTTTCTAAGAATTTTACATATTCACTAAAAAGAAAATTAGTGTATAAATAATTTGCACTCAGAAAATGCTGGTAAACTTCACAATTAATTAGAAATAAACTGCAAATTAAACTTTAAATTTAAAGTAAAGACTAAATAGTATGTTATAGTAAAAGTTTCTCTATTTTTACTGTAATAATTACTGTAATACTGTAAAGTTTTTTAATTTTAAAATGAACATTTCCATAATGCATCGAGCTATTTCCTTGCATAATATATATATATATATATATATATATATATATATATATATGACAAATGGGCATCGTGATTGACTGCAAATTGGAATTATTGTGAATCAGAATTGATTCATATCTAATTGAATCTGGAAATGTGTTTTAATGGCCAGACCTGTTAATAAACACACTCACACTAAAGTCATGTAAGTGAGAAAAGAGAAGTACCGCTGTGAACACTTGTGACCACCAGGATCATGAGTAAGATGAGGCAGAAAGCAGTCAGACATGCGGTTGCCACCTTGAAGGGATCTTGGCAAAATTGCTTTCTACTTTTATCTGGGTTCTGAAATACTAGAAAGAAGTGAAACAACTGGATTTACAATATAACAACTGTATAAAAACTTGCACTTCTAAATGCACAATTTTACAGTACAAAAAAATGAATTTTACAATTTTACAGTACAAAATAAATGAATGAGGGATGTTGACATAACATTTTTTGATAAGAAATATACAAGAAATGTAAACTTTTGAATTCTTTCTGGAATACATGTGGTACATTTCAGTGAATCATTTACAGATTTGTTATTTATTTATTTTTTTGCAAGGTTATCTCAAACCCTGATCATTATTGATCAGTATGCTTTCCAATAATGGTGGATGGTGGTCAAACTGGAGTTTCTGCAGTCGGGTTTTTAAGGATTAAGTAAAAACAAAAATGAACAAATACAGCTAACTAACACAGTAAAAACATGATAACCTAATAAAAAAACAGATTTTTGAAAAATAAACAAAATTTTGTTTTTGCTTAATGTATAACTTAATGTATATATATATATAGCTAAAATAAAATATATGTAGCTAAAATAAATTAATTGCAACCACTTAAAATTGTTTTGTAAATACAATGAATAATTTTTTTTCAGTGTACATTGGTCTCATTACACATGATGTACCTGTAAACATTAAGACAGCAAATGCTATGATTGTCATACCTGAATATCGCACCTCTGGACTGCTGCAGTCATCGTCAGGCCCGTCGATGAGATTGAAGTGCATCCCCTCTTTGTTTGCAGACATTGCTCACGTTTGCTCACTTTCATAAAAATATGAAACGCACTGAAGTCTGTCTGTCCGCTGCAGTGCTTGGTCAGCAGCAGGGGGGTTTAAAGCTCCTGTGCTGAATGATGTTGATTGGTTAACATGAACTGGTTTGCACAGTCAGCGAACGTCACTAGTAATTCCTCAAAAGTGTTTTTAATATTTTTCTGCAAGTTAAACCTGCTGTTTATGACTCACACTGACAGAGCTCATTGCACAATTTCCTTTGTTTTAAATAACTGATTAGCCAATTGTTGCTTCATATTTGTTCAGTGTTTTTTTTTAAGATTCTGAAAGTTCTGTAAATATGTGGGGAAAGATGAGGGACGATGCCCCCTTAAAAGGATAGCTCACCCAAAAATGTCTTACTTTTATGTTGTTCCTCGTGTCATATTTGCATTTCTCTCTTCTGTGTAACACATGTTGGTAACCAAATGGTTACCATTCGGGGCCCATTAACTTCAGTACGGACAATAGTAAGTATTCTTCCAAATATCTTCTTCTGTGTTTCACAAAAGAAAATCAAACAGGTTTGGAATGGCATAAGCGAGAGTAAATCCTATCATTTGTAAGTTTTGGGTGCACTTAAAGTCAGTGTGCTTTCCTTTAATATTGCAACAATAAACAAATAAAAATACATGCCGTGCAATATATAAAATTAAAAATTATTTGCAGAGTGTTACTATTTTGAAACGATTTGAGCATACGTAGGCTATTGTTTGACTGATGTGTCTTTAACAGGCTTTGCTCGTATTCACTCCTTCGCGGGCGAGTTTCTATCTGGACCTGTTCTTAATACAAAAAACATTTAATTCAAAACGTTTCTTTTCCTTCCACCTAGCCTACTCTTTCTGTTCCTTTTCCCAGTAGGAAGAAAATTACACAAAAAAGTTTTTTCAACTACAGCTAGCGCACAGATAGCTCTCATGGATGCTGACTAATACTAATGTTGATTTCCACACCGCTGACACGTTGCACGTTATTTGTTTTTTGGACATCAACGTGGTTTAGAATACAGTCTTTTGTGTGCATATTAAAAACGTAGCTTGTCATACAGGTTTGGAACGACATAAAGGTGAGAAAATTATGAAATTATTTTATTTTGGGGCTATTGATTTAACAGTATCAACATACAGGTTACAGAGCTTTTATCAGTAAGGATTCCAGTAGATTTAAAACATTATACACTTTCACCAGGCCCGTAACCACCATAGACACCAAAAGTGGCCAAACTGCCCCCCCACTCAATATTTGAAATTCTTGCACTTATCTGCTGCACAGCGTTACACAGCGCTCTTGTTAGAGTGACAAAAACCTTTAAAAGTTATATATTCAGCCTGCTCTGCCACTGCGGTCTAACAGCGCTCGTCGATATCACAATAACTGAGATCACCAATCAAATCAAAGTAGGCGGGGTTTACCGTTCACGGAAGCAGAGCACGATTTCCAGCGTGAAGCATTAATTTAAAACGCCTCCTCACATCTATGTCACTATGTGGTAAGATTTGCAAAACTCTGTCCAAATGTTCACGCAAAGAAACCATCTGGCCACTTCTTCGTCAGATCCGTCGGACCGTTCCTCGATATAAATGGGTCTCATTACACACGATGGACCTGTAAACATTAAGACAGCAAATGCTGTGATTGTCATACATGAATATCGGAATATCATAAAAATATGAAACGCACTGAAGTCTGTCTGTCCGCTGCAGTGCTTGGTCAGCAGCAGAGGGGTTTAATGCTCCTGTAATGAATGATGTCGATTGGTTAACATGAATTGGTTTGCTCAGTCAGCGAACATCCTGAGCAATTCCTCAACAGTGTTCTCAAGATTTTCAGTAAGTTAAGCCTGCTGTTTATGACTGACATTGCACAATTTAATTTTTTTAAAAATAACAGATTAGCCAATTGTTGCTTCATATTTGTTGAGTGTTTTTTTTTTTTTTTATTCTGAAAGATTCTTCAGAGATGAAGGCTGTTCGCATGGCAGTAATGGCAGACCGAGGCAGAATTGTGGGTAGTGAGGCTGTCTGTGGAGGAAGTTACTTTTACATTTTGCTTATCAGATATATAGTATATACACACACCACTCATTACTTACATTAATTGGCCTTAACGATACACCAACATATTCAAACCAAAACGAGTATAACAATACCTCAAATGCCCCCACCTGGGAACAGGATGCAGACAAGAACAACAAATCCTCAACATAACTAAAACTGATCACCAGGGAGAGTCATATTCAGATCAATTAATCAAAGCCACGGGCGCCATGATTACCTAGGAACTATATTGACCTACCCTGATTTCTAAAGTCTGCTTTATGATGGAACAGCTCCAGAACTGCAGAGGGACAACAGAGCTACAGAGAAAAGACCTTTCAGAATGACCATCTCTATTTTCAGTGTCATCAGTGCATTACCCAAATTGACAAGCTGACAACACAATGAAATGGAGAACATCACCAGAGGAAATAACCACCATAAACCACAGCCAGAAAACATTCCAGTGTTTTCTTCTATACCTGCTGGTGAAAATGGATATTCAAAGTTGACTTTCCCACATTTGGAAGACATTTTTGAGGAAGATTTAACTAATCACAGGTTGAGAGGAGCGATGGCTGACAGACCATGCTGGAAGATTTGTTGCTCAACAGATCCTGAGCTCATTGACAAATATCTGATTGCATGAAATTGTGCCGCTCTTTCAAAAGAGATTATATTCTCTGCATATTGATTGCAGCCCCCCGATGTGCAGAAATTATATGCAATATTAGAACGTTTGCAGGAGTGGGCGGGACTGGACACAGTCTTCTTCAGGGCTCGAATACAAAAACACACATAATGAATGGCGACTGTAGAAAGCAAAAGTTAGCATTTCAGTGATCAGTCAAGGAAACAATGAAGGAAGGAAGGTCACACACTACCACCCCACCTCACCCTCCTTTTACTTTAATTAATTACTTTACTGTTTGACACCATATTTTACATTTCAAATAATGAACACCAACAGTTTAATGAAAGTTAAAAATTTCCCATTTATTAAATTATAATTAAACATTCATTCAACACGTTTATATCCACAACTTACAAGTACAAAAATCAGACATGGAAGATCCAAAGATTTACATGTTTATTTTTGTTTAAATTATTTAATTTAGTACTTTGGAATTTTGCACTGAAAATGGAATTCATTAAGTTAAATATATCATATATGTATATATATATATATATATATACACAAAGGAAGATATTTGGAAGAATGACAGAATCAAACAGATCTCGGCCCCCATTGACTTTCATAGTAGGAAAAAATATATACTATGGTAGTCAATGGAGACCGAGATCTGTTTGGTTACAAACATTCTTCCAAATATCTTCCTTTGTTTTTTAGCAGAACAAAGAAACTCATACAGGTTTGGAACAACTTGAGGGTGAGTAAACGATGATAGAATTTTCATTTTTGGGTGAACTATCCCTTTAAAGACATTGCTATTGCTACATTGCTATGCCATTGCTACACTTTCTATGCTATGACTGCTCCACAGACTTCTTGTTGCAAATTTTGCTCACACACACACACACACACAATGACTGATCGCGAGAGGAAAAAAATGACGTTTTAGTCGCATAACATCGCCCAGCTAACACATGACGTCGCAGTTACGTAATTTATTCGTACTTTTTGGTAATTTCATGACTTACCAACTGACAACGTAGTCTCGACGTCGCATGTCTGTAATTTTATTACCATCAAATTGCTGCCAACTGACAACGTCCTCAGTACGGTCTCCTAAGGTAACAAAATAACCAACTTTGTCCCAGTTACGTGACGTTTTGGTAATTTCATGACTCACCAACTGACAACATAGTCTCGACGTCGCATGTCTAATTTTATTACCATCAAGTTACCATCTGTAAGTCAGGCAAGACACTATTTAAATATTAAAGATTTTTCGTGATTTTTACCATAAAAACACATTTTTTGGGGTCATAGTCTTTAGGGAAAAGACTAAACAAAATCACAATACAACTACACAACAGGCTTTAAAAGTTTTATTAAAACAGGAACAAATGGAACAACAGAACAAAGTTTTGTTACAGCATAAAAAAATAACTGGGCAAATAGTTTAAAGCAGGACCAATAAAAGGGGAAACATATCTGCAGAGGAGCTGAGATTTGCATTTTGGAGCCAAATAGTTCCAGCTACATGCACACAGTGAGAAAAAACATTCAACAGAAAGAATGGATAAATTGTTGCAACTTTTACTCTACGGTGGTCTTAAGGGCTTGTCGATCTTCTCAAGGTGTTGTGGCATGAAACAGAGTCATACATGTTTGGAGTGACATTATGAAAGTAAATAATGAACGAATTTCCATTTTGATTGCACTATTCCTATAAACTTTTTTTGTCACTTGTAATAAAGAGTAAATGTTATATAGGTTTACATGGCTTGATTCTACATTAGAATTCAAACAAGCCATGTAATAAACCTATATACAATTTACTCTAAGGATAACACACTGTTGCAATGCAAAGCAGAGCGTTGCCATGGACACGCAGGATTCTAACTATTTTATTTTGTATGGGTGGTTTGAAATGAAAAATTTTTATTTGGAGTTCCAGATTTCAGGGGAGGAGTGTTGTGTATTAACATTTGTATTTGAATACTATTCATTTTTGTTTGAGTTGACTTGATCTGGTTTGTTATTGGCTGTGAGAGCAACAGTGTTTGTGATTGGCTGTGAAAGCTCCCAATAAAAAGGAACACGCCTTTAAGTGTGTGCGCAGGCAGTATACCAGAGCACTTTAAGTGAATTGTATGAGTTCCTAACTGAAAAACTCTTTTTGGTTAATCAGCAAATAAAATCATCAAAATCAAGACTATTCGTCATCGTATTTGTTTCGCTAGTAAATACATGACACTAACCATAGAAACAGAACAGACTATTTTCTTTAGCAGAAGCTATGCAATCGTTTTTAAATCAATATTTTGTGTCAGATGATTTATTTATTTGGTAAGTAGCCATGTATTTAGTGGGATAATGTAGAGCGAGTCTGTTGTTATAGTGAATACAACTCCTTCAGGCTGATTCAAGATCCCTCCGCTTCCTCCTGATCAGCCTGTCAGGGTTGTATTCGCTATAACAACCGCTTTGCTCTACATTATCCCTTACTTATTATTTGCAGTTTCAAGAATTTGTTCAGCACGTGTCCTACATAGACCTGCATAGTCGAACAGGATTAACTAGTAGCCAGTTAGATTGGTTTTGCACTTTTCCATGGACACTCAGAAAAGTTAATGTTAACTAAACTCCGGTAATTGTGTTGTATTTCATCTGCCTCTGGTAAAGAAATTAAGTAAAACCCCTTCTGCTTTCCTTGTCAGATATCCTCTGTGTGTGTGTGTGTGTGTGTGTGTGTGTGTGTGTGTGTGTGTGTGTGTGTGTGCGTGCGTGTGTTGGACTGAGCATGTATATGCCCTATTCAACTACGCCACTGATTAATGCATACAGAGGAAACACACATGTGTCATTCTCCAGCTTTCACCCATCTTTCACCCATTCTGTAATGCTGACACTCGGTCTTCCAAACCAGCCAAATGAGGAAATCTTTAAACAGATGAAGACCTGTAAAATAATGATAGGACATTAAATTAATAATGGCAATAATAATAATTATTATAATCTTAATCATCATCATCATCATCATCATCATCTATTATTTATCTAGCATTTATTAACTTCTTGTTTCAGTTGAAGAGATGTGCCTTTTGCTTTATCACGGATGTCAGAATGAGGAAGTGTACACAGGACCGCGTCATGCAGAAGGGCAGGATCATGGCAGAACCAGGGTTAGGGTTAGGGTTAGGGTTATTTAAATTTTATTGGAGCCTCACACATTAAACACTGTAAAAACTATGTTATTAATTTGTTCCTGGCCCTAAAGAAATGTGGATTGCTCATTACAATAGGTCATACTCTTGGAACTGAAAAATATCAAACCTGTTCAAATACACAAATTAGTGACCCTTTTTGCACAATTAGGAATTGTGTAACAATCATTTATACATTTTATTTATCTATTAGACATTTCATTTCATTTTGCCTGCTTGGCCGTTTTCTTTTTTAATTATATGATGTGATATGATGTTGCTATGTTGCTGTCTTGATGTCAGCCAATCGTTGCATTGCTGATCATGGTATAAACTTTAGAGTATTGATACATCTATACAAATGCACACAGAAGGGCACATGAGTTTCTGGGTGAGAGACTTACCCAGAGGTGGACAACCTCACTGTACGCACCAATGACACATTGTGCTGAAGTGACCAGTCTTCAGGAGACTGAGGACATCCAAATGTCTCCCTTCTTGAGCCTCCCATTGGACATGGTAGAGCAGTTTCCAAACCAAGCCTGCCTGTGTGTAATGAAAAACTCAATTTATCATGATATGTATTTTTCAGACCATTAATTAAAAATTGAACAATTCATTCTTAAAATTAAACAGTATAGGGCCTTCAAAATGATGATACCAAAATAACATTTTGTTAAGAACCAGAATTTAAAAAGGATATTAAGATGTAATATTTTATATTTCTTGGAATACAATGCTACAAAAATTCCTAAAGTCAACTGATTTTACTAATAGATCTACAAATCTCTGTGTAAAAATAAAAAAACACAGTGCTGCCATTTCTCTAAAGGCAGTTGTGGCCTAATGGTTAGAGTCAGACTTGTAACTCAAAGGTCTCAATACGGACAGAAAACAACTGAGATGCCCTTGCTCTTCACCCCCGATCTCTCCCCTGGCGCTGCCCACTGTCCAAGGTTTGCTGTGCGTATTCACTACTCCTAATGTGTAAACTAACTTATGGGTTAAGTGCAGAGGTCAAATTATTAGTACTTGCCTTCACTTTCACTAAAGTCATTTTCACCCCTGTAATTTTGGCTTCATCTCAGATGAAAATAGTACAAGAAATTACTTGTCACAGACAAAGTTGATATTTTTATGGACGATCTTATAGTTGAACACCTCCAGAGGGACAATGCAAAAAGAGCCGCAATTCAAGTAAAGACTGTTTGTTATTTATGCCTTAGGAAATTTTTTTTCTTTGTATTATTCTAAATATTTTTAAGGAAACGAAATCATGCTAAAGACTAGGAGTAATTTTTCCTTATTAATACTAAATTAATTTTATTAATAAAATAGTAATATTAGCAAACGCCCCTAGCAACCGAACCTAGAACTGAACTGGTTAGATGCTCCGCTGACGACCCTGGATCGACATCTTGCATTTGTAATCTAAAGGTGATACTTGATTACAGTGTATTATGAAAATGTTTTAGAAGGAGGTATTACAGTGGAATAGAAATACAACACTTCCCAAAAAGACCATAAAACAGTTGCAGCTGCTGCCAGATTGAGGAACCAGAAAATATGAACATATCAGAGTCCTCAGATCTTTACACTGGATTCCAGTAACGTTTAGATCTAATTTATAGCGTCTTATTAACTCACTCATCCATTGCATGCAAAACATTTATTCTCTTTGTCTTTCTGTCATTTTTTCCTCTGCTAAAAAAAACTCTTAAGCCTCTTAAAAGTCCTCGTCCTTACTCCTAACAAGTTTGACCTTAAGACCTCTTTTAAGGGTTAAGATGCTTTCTGAATTACTTTACTAGGATTTTTATTTAATTTTAAGAGTAAACACCCACATTTCTAAGAACTTTCTTAGGATTTTGTCACTAGGAGCTACTCTGCATTAATACGGGCCCAGATGTGCTATTACAGTAGTCGCATTCAAATCCAGACTCAAAACACATCTGTTTAGCTGTGCATTTTCTGAATGAGCACTGTGCCAATGTTCGTACTTTAATTATTCTTATTTATTTTGATTATTTTAATTTCTTCTATGTAACGCACTTTGAATTACCACTGTGTATGTGCTATATTAATAAACTTGCCTTGCCTGTCTGTCCCTGCATGTTTCGGTTGTACTGAAGGGTTCATTCTAAAACCTGTAGAAATTTCCTGCACATATATTATCAATGTATAAATAAAACAATATCCTGAAAAAAAAAAAAAAAAAAAAACTTCAGAATTCCTGTAGGTTTTTTTTAAGGAAAACCGTTTAATTCACAACTAATTAACATATGGATGCACCTTGCACTTCTCTTACATGTTTGATTTACTTTAAATTCTATAAGATCGTTTTCATCACTGCATTTTAAAAATTATAAAGCTCCTTTAACAGGACCGCGTGCAAAACGCTTTAGACAGCTCTGGGGAAACGCTCACAATCCCACAAATTGTCATATGAAAAAAACATACATTTCCACGTATTATTCCATATTATACTACTTACTTCTCAACCATTTGCAAATCAAAGCCGAATGCTTGCACCATAGATCGGCTGCTACGCGTTGATAACATATAGACAGTAAAGTTTGATAGAGTAAAGTTAAACTCCTATGGTAAACTCACGTCTGGGTCTGCTGCTAGTTCTTAGCTTGCATGCATGCTTATTGGCGACTCGCATATATCGCCACCTATGGGTTGTTGAATATGTTTTATATGTTATGATTATTTTCCATACCTTCCAGGTACCCAACACTGTGCACAACCGATTCATTTTAATTGTTAATTAATTTAGTTATATATTCTAAAGTTTATATATAACTTATATTTACTAAATTATTGTGGTATGTCACTTTTTGACAAGGTAACGCAAGATATCATTATATAAATGTACATTTAAAAAAAATAAATAATAATATACATTTTGTGTGCGTGCCAAGCCCGCGAAACCTGCCAGGTTGTGACCACCGCGCGCAGAGCCCGGTTGTTTTCAGTGTAGCAAGTGGACGTCCTATTCTACCAGCATTCCTGAGGTAAAGTACTTTTTACTTAACCGATTTAGGTACAATTACTTTTAAAACATACGAACCCCCTACAAAGGTAAATGACACTTAAAACTTTGAAGAAAGTAAATAATAAAATCTAAGTATAGCATTCTATAGGTAAAGATAGGCCCCTCAGGGTAATCAGATAAATGAGATAACTGCCACTTTCACCTAATGAACATTTTTAATTGTCTCAAAATTGATTAAATGTCTTTTCCAGTAAATGTACCACTACTTTTCACATAAACAATGGTTTTCCGGGTTTTTTTCCCCACCGTCCACTAGTCACTATCATAGACATGTATAGAAAGGCTAGATGGCTCAAGGCGGAGTCAGCTGTGTCGTCACTTGGCGGCCATCTTAGGTCAGGAGACTGCGCTGCTGCTCCCTGCTGCTGTGGACGGAAGGTGAGTGACATACGCCAACTAAAATGCTCGTAACTTGCTGAATTCTTGACGGATTTACAAACGGTTTGGTTTATTACAAACCTTATTAACGTGGCTATGATTTGTGCTAATGCCGATGTTTAAATTCTAGCTTCACGTTTTGAGAAACGCTTAACATTGCAGCGTAGCTGTGTGTTTCATGGCTGCCCTCTACTCTAAAGTGATACCACAGTCGACATTTTCAATTATTAACAGGTTTCCTGAGACCAACAACGTTTCTTGACAACCTAATCTTTTGTCTAAATGTCATTTTGTGGATGTGGTTGTATTTATTTGCTGGCTAGCAGTAAAGAGGTCGTAAGTGAGTCACCAAGCAATTGTAAATAGGTGGGAGAGGCAGGGTTAGTCTTTCGTTTCAACATAGCTTTGAGTTACACATGATTTCCAAGTGGTTTGGTTTCTTAAAAACATCTTTACAGAGGACTTCCGGAATGGCGCCGACACGTGCAGCAGCCTAATGTAAGTGCTCCCAGACGGTCTGGCGTTAATCCCCCATTTTATACTTCTGATCAACCAACAAATTTAACTAATTAACATGGAGGGGGACAAAGCAAAAAAGGCTAGACTTAAATCACAACCAAAACCTGAAAAGGCGGAAAAAACAGTGGAAGAGATAGCTGACGGTCCCGCTGATAACCTGTCAGCTAGTATCGCGGCGATACACGCTGACATTAAAGCCTTTCGTGTGGATATTAAAACTGAACTGGCGGCCTTTCGAGATTCTATTGCGAAAGACATGAAAGAAGAATTGTGCAATCTTAAGCAAGAAGTCAAGCAAAAAGTGAATGAGCTAGTCACGGACCTAAACGCCACAGCAGAGCGGATCGACGAGGCCGAACAGCGAGTGGCAGATTTAGAGGAAAACAATGCTGAGCTGAAAGAGGTCCTCGGTCAAAGCATCCAAATACAAGATAATCTACAGGAGAGACTGTTAGATCTTGAAACACGCTCGCGCAGAAATAACATCCGTATTTTCGGAATACCGGAAGGATGCGAAGGGAATAATGTCCAAGAATTTGTCGAATCTATCATTAAAACGGAGCTAGCACTTGGCGACCTGGACCTCAAAATCCAACGATGTCACAGAGCACTCGGATCCAAGCCCCCCACGGATGCGTATCCGAGATCGGTGGTTGTATTCTTCCTGGAATATAAGACAAAGGATTTGGGTCTGCGTGGAAGAAGAAAGAGGTGAATTGCAATGAGAAAAGAATTTTCTTTGACCACGATTATCCACCGGAGATCCAACAGAAAAGAAGGGCATTCGCACCGATCAGGAAAATTCTTAAAGGGAAAGGAATCAAGTTTCAAACGCCACCACCTGCAAAGCTGAAAGTCTTTCTGGAGAACGGCCCGGTTACATACAATACGACGATGGATGCAATGAAAGACTTAAAAGAAAAGGGCCTGATAAATACTGAAGAGGCTGCTGGAATGGGCCCTCCTGAAAAAACTAAGCAGAGATCGTGGGAAAAAGTGGACGCGACATCAAAGAAAAATAAAGAAACGCATCGAGCAAAGATCCGGGAGAAACTGCGTGGGTTTCAGAGAGATAACTCAAGCTCTATCTGAATGATTGGATTTAATTTGTTAAGATTGCGCAAGACTCAGAATACTGGATGAATAATGGACATATAACGTTAGGTCGACAAGAAGACTATAATTTCCTAGAATAAAACAGTTTATAGGCCTATAAGGGAAGAAAACAAGGACTTAATTTATAAACCTAGCCGAAAATACAAGAATATAAGACCAGTCATTATGGGTGCTGAAAAGATAACACATTTTGTGCAATTTGCACAACAGAGAGGGGCCCTTTAGAGAAAGAAGGCCTACCCCTCACATGTGGAAGTTAAGAAAAACTTCAAGTTTGGAGGTCAGTTCTTTTTTGTTCTTTGTGTGGTTCAATATGTTCACTGTTTTGAATTGTATGTTTTGGTCACCTCAATTCCTACAACTTTTTTTGCTTAGATTACATGCTGAGACAGGAATATAAGGTAGTTACCTTGAATGTTAATGGGTTACTAAGTCCAATTAAAAGAAATAAACTTATTACTAAAATGAAAAGAGAAAATCAACAAATAATCTTTTGGCAGGAGACCCATCTTTCTGACACAGAACACAAGAAACTGGGGAAAATGGGATTTAGAGTATATTTCTCTTCATACAATAATGGCCGTAAACGAGGAGTAGCAACATTAATCTCGAACAAGGTTAATTTTCAGTTGCTTTCTGAGATTACTGATAAAGAAGGGCGATATATTGTTATAAAAGGGACTATTGACCAAAATGAAGTTACATTAGTAAATGTGTATAGACCACCTGGAGAAGACAAATTATTCCTCAAAAAAGTATTTAATATTATAGCAGTGGAGACATCTGGGACACTTATTTGCGGGGGAGATTGGAATGTGCAACTTCAACCTAAGCTTGACTCTTCTTACTCCAAGCGAATTAGTCAAAAAGCTAGACAAATGAGAAATATTATGCAAGAATTAGGTTTAATAGATGTGTGGAGAGACTTAAATCCTTTTGAAAAACATTTTACTTTTTTTTCCTCCGCTCATAGGTCCCACTCTAGAATTGATTATTTTTTTATGTTTGGCTCAGAAAGACATAGAGTCAAGGACTGCAAAATAGGGACAAGGGACATCTCAGATCATTCGGGAGTGTACCTAACGGTGCTCATGGAGAGTAGAACTAAAAACACATTCTGGCGGCTCAATGCAAACCATATAAAGGATCAGGCATGTCAAGAATATATTCAGAAAGAACTCTCCGAATATTTAACACATAATGATAATGGAGAGGTATCACCCTGTATCCTATGGGATGCCGCTAAGGCGGTTATGAGAGGAAAACTTATAATGTGGGCTTCACAAAAAAAAAAGGAAAAACAGAAATATTTAAAATATTTGAACACAAAACTTAAAGAATTAGAGACTAAACATGGTAAGAAAAGTGACCCAACTATTTTGAAAAAGATAAAAGAGGTGAAATCCGAGCTTAATAAGATTTATGATGAGCAAGAACAATTAAAACTGAAATTTTTAAGGCAGAGATTTTATGAAAATGGTCCAAAAGCAAAAAAACTTTTGGCTTGGAGAATAAAGAAACAGCAGGCAGAGAGAAACATATTTAAAATTAGAGATCCCAAGTCCAAAAAGGTATGTCATAAACTGGAAGAAATACAACAAGCTTTTAAAAGATATTATAAGGAATTATACTCTCAAAAAAGGGATATCCAGACTGGAAGCATACAGAGTTTTTTGTACAAGTTAGACTTACCATCGATTGGATCAACACAAAATAAAGTCTTAACTCAAAATATAACTATAGAGGAAATAAACAAAGCTATATCTAAACTTAAAACAAATAAAGTATCAGGAATGGACGGTTTTCCGGCAGAATGGTATAAAACATTTAGGGAACAATTGATGCCAATGATTCATGGATGTTTTAACTACACCTTACAGGAAGGTGATGCCCCTAGATCCTGGAAGGAGGCCGTAATATCTGTAATTCCAAAGGAAGGAAAAGACCGAATGGAATGTAGCTCGTTTAGACCTATCTCAGTTCTAAATATTGACTACAGACTTTATGCATCCATAATAGCTAAACGATTAGAACACATTCTCCCAGCCTTAATAGATACGGACCAAACAGGTTTTGTAAAACAAAGACAGACATATGATAATATATGGCGAACCTTACATGTAATTGATAAAATACGTCAGAATAAAATAAATGCCCTCATAATTAGTTTAGATGCAGAAAAGGCATTCGATTCAGTAAGTTGGGAATTCTTATATTTAGTTTTGCAACGATTTGGGTTTAAAAATGACTCAATAAAAATTATTAAATCCTTATATTCAACCCCTACAGCAAAAATTTAAATTAATGGTGAGGTCTCTGATTATTTTAATTTAGAAAGAGGATGCCGACAAGGGTGTCCATTAAGCCCCGCCCTGTTTGCTTTGTTTATTGAGCCATTGGCACAACTAATCAGAGATGACAGAGAAATTAAAGGAGTGATAGTAAAGGATATAGAACACAAGATATGTTTGTATGCTGACGATGTGTTGTTATTTCTCACATCCCCTGAGCTCAGCCTTCCCAAAGTGATGTATTCCCTTGAAAAATTTGGATCATACTCAGGATACAAACTAAATGTACATAAAACACAAACTCTCTCATGCAATTATAATCCGAGTGATAAAATACGTAATGAATACACATTTAAATGGAATACATCCTCTATTAGATATCTTGGAGTTCAAATTCCGGCTGATTTATCAATTATTTATAAATTGAATTTCGACCCTATCACAGAAAACATAAAGACAGACTTGAACAGATGGAATCTCCTACCCTTAGATCTATATAATCGAATAGAGATTATAAAGATGAATATTTTGCCACGAATACTTTTTCTCTTTCAAGCCTTGCCAGTGGACATACCAAAAAAGCAATTTGATGAATGGAAAAAAATTATATCACGCTTCATTTGGAAAAGTGGGCGACCTAGAGTGAGATTTAACACTCTACAACTTCCTAGAGAACAGGGTGGAAGAGGTCTGCCATCATTAGATGATTACTATAAAGCAGCACAGATAAGACACTTGGTTTGCTGGTGTAATGATGAATACTGCGCAAAGTGGAAAGAATTTGAACAGTCACAATTTGAATTACCCCTTCAAGCGTTATTAGGAGATAGAAAGTATCAGCAGACACAATTACATAATTTGAACTGCTGGACAAAGACCCCCTTGGAAATATGGTATAAAGAATTAAAAAACCCTAAAATGGAAAGACAGGGAAGAATATTAAGATGGGTGGAGCATGACTTACAATTTAGACCAGCAAAACTGGATCTGAGATTTAAACAATGGAGTTTAAAAGGTATAACATCCTTCTGCTTAATCTCTTCTGGGAATGGAATAGAGAGCTTTCAACAACTTTCCCAGAAATACTACTTAGATAAACAAGATTTTTTCAGATATCTTCAAGTTAGAGATTACTTCAACAAGAATATAAAGAATGTGGAAGAAGATGGTCCCACAATAGTGCAAATATTTATAGATGCATATAAAAAAAAGTTGAATAAGAAAGTAGTATCAAGAATTTATTCCTGTTTAATGTCAGCAAAAAATTACTCTACAACTTATGTGAAACAAAAGTGGGAAAAGGAAGCCAATATAAGTATTACAGGAGAAGAATGGCTAACTATGTGTAAAACGCAGATGAATACAACAAGTTCAGATTCATGGAGGGAATTTGTCTGGAAAAATACCATAAGATTTTTCATAACCCCCAAAGTAAAGTATCAACAAACTGGGAATCCAAAAACTGGTGAATGCTGGAGAAAATGTGGAAATGTACTGGCAGACCATTTTCACATCTTTTGGGACTGTAACAAAATTCATACTTATTGGCAGGATTTAAATAGAGAAATGAATGCAATAATGGGGATGAATCTGGAATGTTACTTTAAAACTATGTACCTGGGCATCATCCCTTTAGATATGACAAAAGAGGATACTTATCTTTCTAATATACTACTAGCAGCCAGTAAGAAAGCCATTACAAGGAAATGGCTCAAAGAAGATCCCCCATCAATGTTTGAATGGCAAGAGATTGTAACGGAGGTGTACAATATGGAATCTCTGACTTTTTCGTTAAGAAAACAAACTGAAAGTATGGTATCACATTGGCAGAAATGGTTGAAAAGAGATGAAAATCATTTTTGACTTCTAACTAATGGATAGAGTTGGCAGTTTAACCCTTAACAAAACAGTATTGCAGAATTTGAGTGAATCATGTGATCTGGAATATAATATAAGTTCTCTCCTTGGTGACCAGTGTATGTCCATGTATGTGTATATGTGCTCAGAATATACTTTTTGTTTGTACTAGTGTACGCAAAAGTATGTAAGGATGGAGATGTGCACTTGTATTATAAATGTTTGTTGATGTTGTTTTATCTGTTTGAAAAAAAAAGTAGAAAAATAAAGTTAAAAAAAATAAAATAAAAACATCTTTGTATTTGGATTACTTTGTTGTTTTTTTGTTTACAGAACTTCTGATTAAGCTTGTGGAAAATGAGAGGAGGAGAGGGAGGGAGCTGTATTGATTATATTGTATTGATGGAAAGAGTTTTGTGTCCAATTGTGTCTTAATGTTTTTTTTTTTTTTGTATATTTTGTATATTTTTTTTGTAAGTTTTTTCTAATTGTGTGCCTTTGGACCTAAGTAAAAAAACAAAAAACAAAGACCCATCTCTTTTCTCTTTATTTTACAGAATGGCAACTTGAGACAGATTTATATTATACATAAATTTACACATGTATTTAATAATGTAAATATTAGTAATAAACTAAATTGCACTATTTCATGTTTCATGTACCTTATTGACATATTGACATCATTACTGTGTGTGTGTGTATGGGTATACCTAGTACTTTACCTGTCTAGTCTACTTAATATACTATTTTCTTAATAAACTCCGTGGCTATAATTTTTCACAAGTATGCAGTTAAATAGCCGCATCCCTGAAGTTTATGACATACCAAGCCGTTTGAAAATCGGTTGAAAATTGAGCAAAATATAGTTATTTCAGCACTACATGCACAATAGACTTTAATGTTATAACTGGACGAGCGGTCCTGTCCTAAGATGGCCGCCGTGTGACGTCGTCGGGTCCCATTGGCTCTCAGCGCCGGTAAGCTATCTAGTCTATGGTCACTATAATCAGAGCCCGTCTACGGAGAGCCTTGGCACTCCCTATTCAGCCCCATTGTATTGATTTTGGTTGCAGTTCCATTAGAATTCCACTGGGGTTGATCGCGAGCGAGTGCAGACTGAATGGGAGTCAATGGGGCTATACGGCTAAATGTGTCTTTTTCACCCGATTGCCGTTGAGAAATCTCAGATTTTATTGTAGGCTTTGCAAGTTCAACATAGGTTATAGGTCGAAAGTTGAATGAACCAGTACTTCTGTCCTTTCGATTTCTTACAGGTGGGGCCGTTGTTGGCCGGAACAAGCTAGCATTCTGCTAATGAATGCTGATTGGTCAGTGACGGACTTGCGACTGATTACGACCACAGACCCCGCTTGATGGCACCTGAAGCTAAAGCAGAATCAGAAGAAAGAGCTCGAGCCCGTCTGAGAATGTTCAGAGAATGTCTAATGTAGACGGGCTCTGGAATGTCTGACATTATCTTAAGGAGGACTTTCTGTCGAAGTTAATTTTTGTGTACTGTATTTATATTTTGCTGCGGGCAATTTTATTTTCATATCGTTATAAATGTATTGTAAAAAGTACATGGGAATAAATGTAATTTGAGTGTTTTTTCTATTCTTGTGTTCAATGTGTTTATATACATGGTAAGGTTATGGTATGACAACCTTAAATAATCCAGTCAATATCCCGCTCAAAAACATTTCAATGATCATAGCATATATTAGAAATAAAGAAGAAATAAAGAAATTGCCGTAAAGCAGACCCTCTGGCAGTGTGAAAATATGTGACGTCATCACATTTTTGAACGCTTTTTTAGAGCAGATAAGTGAACTTAAAAATGCAATTTTCAGCTGAGTGTATTATCTTAGCCCCCCCTTTCGAATACAACATTTAAATTACTAGACAAAAAATTATATCCTGAGAAAAGTGGGTTTTGAGGGGTATTTCGCCATAGACCTCCATTCATTCTGCACTCGCTCGCGAGCGCTCCCGCATGGATAGAGACGTGTTACTGCAACCAATCCAGAACCCGGAAGTAAGCAGAGAGTGCCAATTCTCTTCCTATTAGACATTCTCTGCTATAATGAAATACCGTTAAATGCCGTTACGTCTGTGACGTCATTTGGGATAACCTACTAGAGAAAATACGCTCATATTGAAATGAATTTTTCCGGTTCTTCAGTCATGTCCGTGATGTTATTGTTACTTTAAAATAAATAAAATATAAAATTATTAATAATACTATCTTTACTTTGTATGGAAAGCACGTTGTCTCACAGGCTTGGTTGCGAGCGCGTGAGCGCTGGTGGTGTACGCAGCCAAGCCTGTGAGAGCGAGAGACGTGGCTTAGGCTAAAGATGAGATCAGATCTAACGTTATAATGAAATCGGCCATCCGTCTGTCTGTCATATTATTAATACCACTACATTTAATAATATTTATAAATATTGTTTTATTAATAGCAATAATTATTATTATATTTTATTTCAATCATTATTGTTAACAGTGTTAATAATAATAATTATTATTAGTATTACTACTACTTCTACTATTAATAATAATTAAACTCAATAATAAAGTTATTATTAGTATTAATACTATTCGTAATTATAATGACAATAATAATTATATTATATTTTTACTGTTAACAGTTTTAAAAATAATAATACTAATTAGTAGTAGTATTTTCAAGAAAGAAAATGTATTTTACTGACTTAATGTGGTTTCTTAGATGCATCAGATGCATTACTGCATTCTTCTCATGCATTTTTTCTCAGCCTTTATCTTTTGGAATTTATACCATGAAAATAATTATTCTCTTCTCTTTTTTTTCAGTATATATTGCAGTCTGATTATTGTAAGTGATAAAGCAGATTAGTCTAAAATCATTGCCGAAATGTAATGCATTTTAATTCGTACAGATATATCTTACTCATATTTAGATGTTTCTAATTTCTCTCCCCTTTCCTAGTGTGTCAACAGCAGCTAACTACACCCCAACGGCTCTTTTAAGAGCCCTAGCCAGAGGTGGGTAGAGTACCCAAAAACTGTACTCAAGTAAAAGTAAAAGTACTTCTAGAAATATTTACTCTAGTAAAAGTAAAAGTACTAGTCTTGAATAGTTACTTGAGTAAGAGTAAAAGAGTATCGGATAAAAAAATCTACTCAAGTAGTTAGTTACTAGTTACTTTGGGTCATATATACTGAGCCTATTTTTATTTAGATATATAGATAAAATGTATGTAATGTATGTGTGTGTGTATAAATGTATATATTTCATCATCCTTTACTCCAATTTATGTAATTTATTATAAGAGCTTGTCTGTTTACTTAAGTAACAGATATAGGTGTCATGCCATAACATATTTTTAATACGACTGACTTTATATTAAATGTGAATTTAACATTGAAAGTTAATGTGATTTAAATATTGCTACTAATCTTTCATTGTTCAGAAAGAGAGCAAATAACATTTACATTATTAAAGATAATTTTCACTGACAGTCTAGATTTCAATCACTCTCAGAAACTCCCATTAAAATCACTGAAACTGTTAACACTGTGAAATCAATATCTTAATTAAAGATTCGTACACACATCTGCACTTTGTTGTTCCTGCGAGAGAATTCGCCAGAAAGAGGTATTCAGTCAGTGAGCGAGTGAAGGAAGCACCGGCATTTTAGCGATGACTCATCTGAACACCTCTGATTGGCCAATGCTTTAATAAGCTCAAAAGAATCATGTGTGATTGGTTATAATGCGTAGCGCTGTATAAACGCATCTATCTCTGGCTCAGCGCCAGCAAGCGATCACAGATCTGAATTTAGCAGCTGACTTGCACCAGTCTGATTGTATTAAAATTAATAAAATCTGAATCGGCTATTTTTTGTCTTTTGGAAGCTGCATTCAACTTGACTCCCCTCTGTTATAAGCCACACACGTACAACAAACTGGTATCGTGTACTGTAATCGAATGTAGCCCAAGTTATTACCTGTTAAACAGTAGACAGCACACGCGGTGTTAATCTAATAAGGATCTCCATCGCTAGCAAATAATAGCCTTTGCAGATTTCAATTCAGTGCAGTTCCAGCCACGTTTTCAACGCTCTTTCTGTTCTTAAACGTTACAACTCAGAGTGAACCACTTCAGACGCTCAGCGCGTGCGGCAGGGAACTGAACGACTCATTCAAACTGATTCATGAACCAATTCACTCGTTTGCCAATTGGTTTGATCAAGCCTTTGAACAGTATTGACTCAAAAGAATGAATCATTCGCGAATGGGCATCGCTCATTGCCCAGAGAAAAGTAGACGGCGCGTTTGGAACAAACTGAAGCATTTATAACATTTATTGCATTAAGATAAAGTAACGAGAGGAGCGTCGCCCACAGTAACGAAGTAAAAGTACAGATTTTCCCCCCAAAATTTACTCAAGTAATAGTATAAAGTACCCATCTTTAAATATACTCCGAAAAGTATTCGTTACCCCAAAAAATTACTCAAGTAAATGTAACGGAGTAAATGTAACTCGTTACTACCCACCTCTGGCCCTAGCACATTGCGACTTTGTCTTTGTAAGTAAATGTTTTGAATGCCTACCAGATACATTCTTAGTATTTAAAAGTTATAAGTCAGATGTTGGCCTGGAGACTCATATAGATTTCATGATTCAATTTGATTCGCTCTTGCAGTTTCTGATCGCTTTTTCAATTCATGATACCAATGCATTTACCAAAACCAACCCAATGATTATCTTTTTTTTTTTAATTTATTAGATTTTACATCGTTTTCAAGTGCCTCCTCCACTGAGTTTATTTTCTTGCCATCTTTTATTTCAAGGTAAGTAATATTATTTAAATTCACTTCAAGCTTTGTTTATTATTTTATTTTTTATGTAGTCATCTAAGACTTTTATGACTTTAATGTAGTCTAAAACTTATAAGTAACCTCATGTGTTTTTAATGATGGGTTACCATTTACCATTTGTGAATTTTACACAGTAATCAAAATAAAGGGATTTCTATGCTCTGATTGTCTCTGACAGACATATTTCCCAGAATTTGCTTCTTGAATTTCTCTGGCAGCCCAGCAGCCACTGATCAAGGTAAGTGACAAATATTAAGAGTGGTGACCTTCATTAAATTGTTGTTAGAAAAACAGAAGCACATTCAGACATTACACTAAAATATTTACAGGCTTAACAATGAGTGAGGACAAAAGAGAACATTCAAGGCAATATCTAAGATCCTGGAGAGCAACTAAACGTGTTCTTCAAAAGATATCTACACAAATTAACAACACTGAATTGGACAGTCTGGAAGAGTCCGAAACAGTCACAGAAGGTCAATGGGATGCAGGTGATACCTTAGGTTCCACGGAGAACACAATGAATCTATCATCTCCAATGTCCTCTGAAGCATCCTGGCCTTCAGAAGAAACTGACTGGGAGGATGACTTGGAGGAAGTCATGGACACTGCAGAAAAAAAAGATGGTACATCTGACCAGGAAGACAGCATGGCAAGCTTATCCCTGGAAACAGAACTGGCATCCTGGGCTTCTCAGTTCGAAGTAAAGAACAATGCTGTTGACCATCTGTTGAAGATTCTTCAGAAACATGGCCACCCTGATCTTCCATCCTCTGCTCGTACTCTGCTCAAAACGCCAAGGAAAATAACCACAATGCAGAAATGTGGCATGGAGTATTTGCATTACCCACTGCGTCAACAGTTGCTGGACAAACTGGATAAGTACCCTGTTGAAGAGATCCTGAACCATGACACAATTAATCTGTCATTCAACGTTGACGGTCTGCCATTGTTCAAGAGCTCAAGTAAAGTTATGTGGCCTGTGCTCTGTGCTGTCCACCTCAAGCCCATCATCGTTTTTCCAGTAACTTTGACATGTGGAAACAAGAAACCCACCGATCTGACTTTCCTAGATGATGTTATGGCAGACCTCAATGATCTGATGTCTCATGGCCTTCAGTATAAGGAGAGAAATTCCTCTATTAATGTTCTCTGCATTGTGTGTGATGCTCCAGCAAAAGCCTTTACGCGAGGCACAAAGCCGTGCTCTGGGTACTATGGATGTGATAAATGTGACCAGAAAGGTGAATGGTTTAATAAAGTAAGATTTCCAGCCACAGAAAACCTCACCTTGCGCACTGATGATTCATTTAGGAGCCAAGTTCAGCCTGAGCATCACAATGCCAATTCTCCACTCATCCAGCTGCCCATGGATATGGTCAAAAGCTTCCCAATCGACTACATGCATCAGGCATGCTTGGGGGTGATGAAGAGGCTTCTTGTCAGTTGGACCCGTGGAGAAAGAAGAGTCAGGCTCTCCACCACCCAAAAACAAGTAGTCAGCTCTAGGTTGCTTCAGCTTAGGAGTCAAATTCCTTCCATTTTTGCTCGCACCCCTCGTGGCCTGGATGACCTGGAGAGATGGAAGGCAACAGAATTCCGTCAATTCATACTGTATACAGGGAGGCTTGTGTTGAAAGGAATTCTTGGGCATGACATGTACCTACATTTCTTGGCATTCAGTGTGGCAATGTGCATTTTAGTTTCCCCAACACTGGTCAAGAAGCACTCCGAATATGCAAGATGCTTGCTCAGCTACTTTGTCAGCAGAGGACGAGAGCTCTACGGAAATGAGTTCATAGTGTACAACATCCACTCAATGCTCCACATCACTGATGATGCTGTAAAATTTAATGGTCTGGACAACTGCAGTGCATTTAAATTCGAAACATACCTGCATACGATCAAGAAGATGGTACGAAGTGGAACACACCCTCTTAGCCAGATTGCCAACAGGATTGAGGAAAGATGTGCATCCACAATTAAAAACAACAAAGACAGACAAACAAAGAAGAGCAAGGATAGATCATTCATCCTAGACGATGACAATGGCTGCGAGATCACCAACGATGAGGAGAAAGATGGACATGTTCTTTGCAGAATTTATCATAGTCCTGCACCATTGTTCATCGAGCCCTGCCACTCATTTCTTCTGGGGGTGTACAACTTCAGTAAAAAACAAACGACAATGAGGTGGATCTCCAAAAAACTAACTGAAAAGAGAGCAATCAAGATCGAAAATGGAGACACAGTGACATTCATGGCCATCTTACACCAGCAGTGAATCTTTTTTTTTTGTTTTTTTGTTTTTGTTTTTTTGTATTAGTATGTATGTCGTCGTTGAATTCACGGAGGAGTCGACGGTTGGCATTGTAGCCCAGTGCTGGACACACAGGGAAAATGGCAGACATGGGGACTTGTGACTTGGTGACTTGGACTCGAGTCGACTCGAGTCGCTATTTTTATGACTTGTGACTTGACTTGACAAAAAATAAAATACTTGAGACTTGACTCGGACTTGGAAGTTAAAGACTCGGGACTTGACTTGACTTGAGACACGATGACTTGAATGACTTGAGTGTTAATCTCATTATGTTTTCAGTTTGAATATAAAATATATAAATTATTTTTTTTTAAATAAAATTGATTACTCAGCTGGAGCGCAGGCTGAGAATCGCGTTGTCATGACTGGACCAGGACACTCATCAGTCATGCCCTCTCTACCTTACGCAGACCACGCCCACTTAGATCAGATATCACATCAACATCTCAGCTTGAGGGGTACCGAGGGTCATCGCTTTTGTCGTCAATAATTCGCGCCTAAAAACGCGTGGAAATCGCTAGTTGCGCCGCTTTCTCCTTGTTTCCAAAGCGCTCGGGCAGTTGCGCCCCTGAGGCGTCGAGCGTGTCTCACCGCGTGCGCGTCGCGACCGCGTTGCTTCCATTGTGAGCGCGCATACCGGTGGCGCATACATGGTGGGATAGGCCACATCGTGCTCGGCTTGCAGACAAGACTCTCGAATCTAATATTTTGCAAGTGCAATACCCTTGTAATAGAGGTAATGACTTACGGATGTACTCTGAGAGAGAGATTGTGTGTGTGTGTGTGTGTGTGTGTGTGTGTGTGAGAGAGAGAGAGAGAGAGAGAGAGCTTCACCTGATGAAGGAAACCCAAACTGAGTCTGACTCCAATCACAACCCCAACATTCAGAAACTAATTGACAAAAATCTGAAGTATAATTATCAGTGTTCAAACTCCAGTGTTATTTGGCCCTAAACAGAACCACAAAACTGGCAAATTACTTATCACTCAAGCAATTAAAAGAAAGACAAATCCTTTCAAAATATCGACTCCGTGATCATGATTTGGAAATAGAGATTGGTAGACATAAAAGATCCTGGCTACCGAGAGAAGAGAGGCAAACACTGTGAGCTGAACCAAACAGAGGATGAGAAACACTTCCTTCTTGTCTGTCCCAAATACAGCACTACAAGAGAAAACATTCTTCCCACAGTTTGAAGCTTTGAATCCTTCATTCTTGTCTCTAAATGACTCGGAGAAACTACTCTATATACTTGGAGAGAATGAGACGGCAGTCACAATAGCTGCTAAATATTTATACACCATACACACCATACGAAAGGGATAATTTATTGTATTCAACTGTTTTATTTGATATTTTTAATTGTATATAATTACTATTATTAATATTAGAAATATTATCTGCTGCTGCTATTTTTATTGTATTGTATTTTATTGTAATCATATTTTATTCTGTATCTAAATGCTAAATTTGGCAATACTGTAACTCAAATGTCATGCCAATAAAGCAACTTGAACTTGAACTTGAGAGAGAGAGAGAGGAGAAATGTAAGAAAGTTTAATGTTGTATGTAAACTGTGTTTGAGGGGAAGTCGTGGCCTAATGGTTAGAGAGTCAGACTTGCAATCGAAGGGTTGTGAGTTCGAGTCCCGGGCTGGCAGGAATTGTGGGTGCGTGCATGTAAAGTTCTCTCTCCACCTCCAATACCACGACTTAGGTGCCCTTGAGCAAGGCATCGAACCCCCAACTGCTCCCCGTGCGCCGCAGCATAAATGGCTGCCCACTGCTCTGGGTGTGTGTTCATAGTGTGTGTGTGTGTGTTCACTGCTCTGTGTCTGTGCATTTCGGATGGGTTAAATGCAGAGCACAAATTCTGAGTATGGGTCACATACTTGGCCAAATGTCATGTCACGTCACGTCGTTTGAGAGAGAGAGAGAGAGAGAGAGGGGGGTGTTCAGAGAGGACTCTGTTGGATGTTTAGCTGTTATTTGTTTTATGGACTCAATGTTGAAAATTTAAAACATTTCTGTTGGCAGAAGTGAAAAATAAATAATTTTATGAAGTTACAATTTTGTTTGATTCCATGATGTATTTTACTGAACATGAGTATTTACAATGCAAATCCAAATTATTTTAATTTACTGTTACTTATATCTTGTCTTTTAACTTTATTAAGATCAGATTCTGCAGGTAAAATTACAATAATAAGGTGACTTGACTTGGACTTGACTTGACTTACTACAGGACTTGACTTGATTTGACTTGACATAACTTGTGACTTGACTTGACTTGCCCAAGAAAAAAATACTTGGGACTTACTTGAGACTTGAAGGTTAAGACTTGAGACTTACTTGAGACTTGCACATGTGTGACTTGGTCCCATCTCTGGAAAATGGGGTACAAGAACATTTTTCATAACCTTCCACATTAACAATATAATCTTAATCAAAAAAATAAAAATTAAGAAATGTATGTACATATTTTAACAATGTCTCTGACTTCACTGGACGCATTCTAGGAACAATACAGCTACTGGCCACCTACAAACCCCACTAAAAGGGCAAAAAAAGAAGACGTTCCAGAAGAGCAAAATTGGATTTCCAGGAAAATCCGTGTATTGGCAAATACTGGTAATGTTTAATTTATTTTGAGGATACTTTATCAGATTGTACATTATGATTAAATTTTAATTGTTTTAGCATTGGCTTTATATTTTTAGACAATTTTGCAAAGGCCCTCAAGTGGCTTCTTCGGAAGTAGTAGCAGTAGAAACTAAATTAGCAATAATTTTATGTATCTATAGACCACCTAATTGTGACCTCTCTGCATTTATTACAGACATCTCAAATGTACTGGACATCATTTCTAATGAAAGGAAAAATTGTTACATAATGGGTGACTTTAACATTAATATTGAAACTAGTCAGGGAAATATGTTAATTCAAGAATTTACTGATACTATGTCTTCTTATAGCTTTAATCCTATGATTTCAGTTCCCACCAGAGTGACTAATACCTCAGCAACTCGTATAGATAATATTTTTACTAATGTGTATAATAAGACTATGAAATCCGGTGTCCTGTGCATTGATGTGGCTGATCACTGTCCCATATTTTTGATCACTGCTGATGAGACTGAAAATTGCCCCCCTATACAAAACGTTAAATATAGACGAATTTTTAGTGAAAGAAATTTGATAAATTTCAGACACGCTGTAAGGCAAATATCATGGAGTGAAATTTATCAAAAAGTAGATACCCAGAAGGCCTTTTCATTGTTTATAAAAAATGTTACTCAGGTTTACAACTCGTGTTTTCCTCTCCAATCAGTGCCTTTGAAGCGCAAATTGTCCAAACCGTGCCCAAGTCCATGAAAATCAAAAATAAATTATATAAAAAATACATTCTTTGTCCTACTCCATTTCATCTATTGCAATTCAAAAAATATAGAAACAGTGTGAACAAACTTTCACATTATGGTATACGAAACAAGTCACTACTCTGGTTCACCAATTATCTTTCAGACCGATATCAATCTGTTAATTATAATGGGACAGAATCCCCTTTCCTTCTCCTTCAGTGCGGCTTACCGCAGGGTTCCATCTTGGGTCCCTTGTTATTTTTATTATATGTTAATGACCTCCCTAATGTCTCAGATAAACTTTCTAAAATTTTATTTGCAGACGATACAAGTGTATTTTATTCCCATAAAAATCCAGAAATCTTAATAAAAGTAGTTAATGAAGAACTTGACAAGTTATCTACTTGGTTCAAGTCCAACAAATTGTCACTTAACATAAAAAAAACAAGTTACATATTGTTTGGTATTAAGTCTAACACATTTAAATCTTCAATGAAAATTCAAATTGATAATATCTCCATTAACAATGTTAGATCTGCTTGTTTCCTCGGCGTTATACTAGATGACTCTTTATCTTGGAAACCTCAAATTAGTGCCATGAGTACAAAAATAGCCAAAGTGGTCGGTATATTAGGAAAAATACGTCATTTGATTAACAAAAAAGTTGCAATTATGTTGTATTATTCAATGTTGTATCCATATATCAATTACTGTAATGTTGCTTGGGCTAGTACCCACCCAACTAAACTAGAATCTATTTTTCGACTTCAGAAGCGAGCTTTAAGAATAATATTTTGTGTAAATCGTAGACACCCCTCCCAATCACTGTTTGCTCAAGCAAGTATTCTTAGTGTTTACCAAGTGAATCAGCTTCAAATTGCTTTATTCGTTTATAGCTCTATAAAAAAGTTATTTCCTCAGCATTTTTGTAATATTTTTATTCTTAATAATGAATTTCATCAGTATCCGACTCGTAGTAGTCGTCTTATTAGGCCTCCCTACTCTCGTACGACTCAAACACAGTTTAGTATATTATACAGAGGGTCAAAGGTATGGAATAGTCTTCCCCCATCATTTGTTGAGGTTTCTAAAGAACAGTTTAAACAGAGAGTAAAATTATTGTTACTAAGTTGTTTGAATTTTCCGTATGGGTTTGTGCTTTAAATCCAATTTTACATTGTTTTACAATATGTTTTTAATTTGTTAAATATAATTGTTCCTATGGAGATTGCCACTAATTAAGCCCCTTGAGGGTTTTTAGGCAATTGTCCATCACATTCTTTTTGTGAAATGTATAACACTGTTTGTTTGTTTTTGTTTGTTTGTTTTTGTTTTTTTAAATGTTTTTTGTTGTGAAAATCAAATCAAATCAAATCAAGTGGTGTAAAGCAGCAGAATACCATTCTGCCGTGGAGAGTGATGTTGACAGCTACAAAAAAAGGCCAAAAAGAAAACCTCTCCGGTATGATGACAGCAGCGATGGTATGCATTACTTTCAGTCTTTGAGTATTGTGTAGTCCAATAAGACCTTCTCATAGTGAAACAGAAAAAGTCATATCATTATCAACTTTCAAAGAATACATTGCTAACTGCACATTAATAATGTGTGATCTATTTAGATGAGACACTGCGGGCAACCCCAAGAAAAAGAAAGCATCAAGGTAGCATTGTATATACCATTCAACAAATGGCAATTTAAATTCCGGTTAAAGTAAATTAACATTTTTCATGCTATTTAGATGGACCATTTCCTAAAAAAAACCCATCAATTGTTGAGAAAAGGCCAGACAAAGGTATAAGTATATGTGTATGCTCTTTTTAAACAACCAAATAAATTATTTAAAATTAATATTAAAATTAAAGGGTGGTGTTGGGGCAGTGGATAAGACACATGTCTTTGGTGTGAGAGACCCGGGTTTGAATCCACTGTGAGACACCAATGTGTCCCTGAGCAAGACACTTAACCCCTAGTTGCTCCAGAGGCGTGCGACCTCTGACATATATAGCAATTGTAAGTCGCTTTGGATAAAAGCGTCAGCTAAATGGATAAATGTAAATGTAATGTTTAAAATGAAAATTCCCCCCCCTGAAAAATATTTGTTATTTTACATGTCTTTGATACAGCAACAGAGGCTACACTTCCCATCCCACCCCAACATAAACCAAGTACATTAGTACAAACACATCAAACAGTATAGTCCCATGAATACATAAAACATATTTTCTGCAATTACATGTAATTCTTTTTTGTCTTTGTATACTCAAAATAGAAAAAGTCAAAGAGTCTTCCCAGAATGCAACCTATGACCATTCAGATCAGTACATCACATGATTTATCTAAAGGTAGAATTGAATAAATGCTTTAACTCTATGGGGTGAATTCACTAAGAATTAATCGCGTTTTGTGTACAGTACACTGTCTGTGCTGGTTTATAGCCAAATTGATAAACTAACTATGCAAATGGAAATTATTATTGGATAAATTACTGCTGCCATGATCTATACAGAAACTTCATTTTAATACTTTTCACGTTAAATGTATTATTTTAAATTATTTAAGAATAATTTGTCATATATATAAATGTTGTACTTGTTGTACAGAACATAATGGCAATGACTTAATTAGATTGCAACTGCTTAAAACATTCTATTGGTGCCTAAGACAGGTTTTTATAGTAAAATATCACAGGCAAAAGTGGCACATCCATTTAGTGGATAAGTTGACAATTGTGTTTTTATCATGAATCACCCATATTTGATTCTGTGTCTGTGGCAGAATATATTACTGAAGGTAAAATTTAATTTTTATTCAACATCTGTAAACTTTATTTGAATTGATTTTAGATTGAATTGAAAGTAGCTGATGCTAGAAGTTAAATGAGGGAATGATAATAACATTGTGTATGCAACAAAATAACATTGTTAAATTGGTCATATCATGAGGAATCAAATTTCACAAGAGTGACTTTTCCCACACAGGATAATTCAAAGTTGAGTGCTTGTTGTATAACATTACTTAACTTTTTTAGAGGAGAGACAAACATCTGCAAGGGCTGACAACACAAAGACCCAACGACCCAATGACCCAACGAAGAGTGAACTTAAAGGTACATTTTATAGGCCTAAGAAACACATGCATCGAATGTAAATTTTAAAAAGAAAAAGAGTACATTTTGATACGGAGTTCTTCCGTTAGATAGTGCTTTAAGTGAATTATGGTGTAAAGTAAATTTTTCCTCCTATTAGATAGGTTTATGATGTTTGTATTGTAGTTAATATATTACACTAACATTAGGCTACTTTTTGGCTCACCAAGTGTGTAACTTGTCTAATTGCAGAAACACTGGAGGTTCTGCTACGAAAAGTAGACAGCCTGGCAGCCACCCAGAGAGAAATACTCATCCTACTGAGGAAACGCCAGGGTCATCAGAGAACGGAAGACATCCTGGAGCTCAATATCGCTCAGAGCAAAGAGGAGCTTGAGGCCCTTGACCACCGTCTTAAAGACTCTGATTTCAGAAAGAGAGTGGTGAGTATTTTGGTTATTTCCAGGGCGCATGATATTTTTAAAAAACTGTGTATTATATATTTATTTAAATATGATTTAACAATTACAAAAACACATTCATGGTTATGTCATTATTGTTTTTTAGCACTAATTTACAAGCAATGGAAAGTTGCATTAATATTATTTCAATTATTTTTATTAGTCATATATATTTTTACAAATTATTTAATGAATTCCTCCTCATTCCTAATAAATAAAATCTATAAATCGGTGATACAATTCTATAGTATGTATTTATGTAGCAAATATGCACAATTACTTTATTAATATAAGCAATTATGTAAGTTTCTACTTTTACATATTCAACAACTAAATTGTGACAATGAGAAATGAACAACGACTATGAGTTTGTTGACTGTACTAACCTGCATGCCAAACCATGATGTTTAACAGATTCACCATCTCAGCGTTATTGGTGGGGCAAATCCAGGGGATTGTGTGAGGAGAGTGATGCGGGCAGTAGCGCAAACATCGTGTGGAGCCACTTTAGTTTGGAGGGGAAAAGGGAGAAATTGCCTCTGATTGACACAACTCTGTGTAAAGTCATCAAACGTGAGTCTGAAAAAATAAATAAAGTCAAGAATGAACATTTCTTTCCATTTCTGGAAACATTTACTCATGTCATTTAAAAATGGCATGGAGATGCTTTGCAGAATGTTAAGCCATTTAAAAGTATAAAATCACTGTGCACTTATTTGTGTTAAAAATATGAGCCATAACTTATTCACAATACTGCACTTGCCTCGAGTGCATTATTGCTTTTATAATTCTAATAATAACTTTTGTAAGTGAAATACCTTTACCAAACTTAAAATGATAGTATTATATTGATAAAGTGAATTTGAGCACATAATTAAATGGTAGGCTACTTACAATGTAATATTCATGATTTCTGTTTTGTTCCAGATGCTGTTATGAAATGCAAGTCTGATCTGGGAGAGAAGGACATAGAGTGTTACATTGCAGAGACACTGAAACATGTGCCAGCCCAACTAAAAAAAACATGTTCAGGTATTGATGTTGAATATAGGAAAATAGGGGGAACAAAGTCAAATTTTTTTATATTAATCAGACAATGGTTCGATTTGATTGAAACAATGGAGGGCAAAACCTGCAAAACAATAGATATTTAAACACGCAAATAAATATATAAATAAATCCACAAAATTCTACATAAATAATTAAATGTGCAAGAAAAAAGAAAAAAAAAACCAATGTTGGGGGAAAATGTTACAGGAAATGCAAAACGGAATGTTTTCTTGAATTTACAACACAAATAAATCTATCAAAACAAAGAAACTCATACAGGTTTGGAACAACTTGAGGGTGAGTAAATGATGACAGAATTTTCATTTTTGGGTGAACTATCCCTTTAATGATTAAGAAGCATAACGGACAATATAGTCATGAAGGCGCCCGCGCGGTCACTTGCATTGCACGTTAACTGGAGCGCAACTTATCCTAACTTAACTAAACTCAGTGTATGCCTCACACAGACATGAAAAATACATCAAATATACAAAGCTTGAAATGTCTTTAAACGAAATAATTCAAAACGAAAAAAGAAAAAGGCTACTCTCTGATTACGTAATCCATTATGTTCATTTCTCTCTAGTCGCGTTCACTGAGATGGCGATTGTCAACTTCATCTTTGCAGACGAGTCAGAAAACACTAGTTTATTAATAAAAATCAATGCACGCGTCACCGGATTTACAAATGCACATCTTGCTTGTTGCACGCACACATATGTCGAAATAACAAGATATGTTGAAATAACATTATTATTAATAATAGCCTACATAAAATATTTGATTGAATGCTGAATGTTGCTTGTTCAATTTAATAAAATTAAAACTTTAATAGTGATCATTAAAATAATTGAATATTAAATATTTAGTGGCCAAGTTTTGCGCAGCTCCCCCTTCAATGATCTAGTACCCCCTCAGCACATGCGTTAAAAATTCTCTGGCGCCGTCCCTACGTGTAAAAATCTTTTTGTTCCGTTTTGAATCACCGGAAAGGCATGACTTAAAATGAAAAGCATTTCATTTTTGCTTTTTCCAATCGATATTATTTATCAGGACTATAAAAACAAACATAAGATAACAACAATAAAATGTGTATAGTTCCCTATCTGTCGGTCACTACGAGTTATGTCGAACGACATATGGGGTCTCACTTGGGAGGCCAATCATCTCTGAATTTAAGAGAAAACGCCAATGAAAATTGGCTAGTGGATTAACACACCTGAGCCACTCCCCGTGCCACGGGTATAAATAGGGCGACAGGTGCATCCACTCATTAGATTTTTGCTTCGGAGCCGAGTGGTTGTATGAAAGCTGTTATACTCCACAAAGCCATTCATCTGCTGTGTCGGGAAGCTGTTCTGGTGTGCGGTACGGCGCAAACAGCGGTGTCCCTTTCAGCGATTCCCCTGGGCGCTTCAACTAAGAGAGCAGATTTCCTAAAAGAGCAAATTGCGGACGATTCGCATCTTTTTAAAGACGCCATTTCGTCCGCGTCCTTCTGGATGCGGTCGTTTCCTGTTCTCTGACAACGGCCACGTTCGTTGTCTTCCGTGTCTGGGCATTCAGCACGCTGAAGGCGCGTTCGTGGATGGTTCATGCACGCACTGCGTGTGTGACCATGTCAACGCTGCGATCGCGTCTCTCCTTTCTTAAAGGGAAAGGAGCAGACCCCTCTGTCACTACCCGTTCCGGTTTCTCTGTCACGAGCAGAGGACCGCCGGCTAGTGCTCTGGGAGATTTGGAGGTGACAGTGAGAGCTTCTCCGCCGGGCCACGCCCCACGGACCTCTTACCCCTTCCGCAGTGTTTGTCCTGTGCGGCTGCTGGGTGATTTTGCTGGGCTGTCTTATGGCAGTCCCAACGGGTCATTCAGTTTGCCGCCGGGGATCAGATGTCGATTGCAGCATCGGGGATGGGCTGTTGACCTCTGTGGATGAAGATTCGGCGGGGCTGCCCCCCTCGGGTGTTGTCGCCACTGCCGAATTGGACCCAGAGTTGCCCGGGCAGCTGTGAGCATCAGGATGGAGGTGGCCGCCCAGCCCTGAGTGCTCACGGCTGTTTGATTGGTTCTCGGTGTAGAGCGCGGCTCACAACCGCGTTTTGCTCTGGTTCCTTTCTTCCCGGATGTGCATGGGGAAGTGATGTAGTCGTGGATGGCCCCTTTTTACGGCCGGAAGCTGCTCATTTCGTTCCTCCGTCCTCACTACCCTCGATGGCGGGGCAGCTAGGGGTGCGTTGACATTCCCCAGCAGGAGAGTGCGATTGCGGTGCACTTGTGTCCGCAAAACGCCGCCACTGGGAGGAATAGTCCGCGCCTCTCACCCAAGGCCTGTAAGCTGTCGGCCGCTCTCGCTGCCAAGGCTTACAGTGCGGCGGGCCAAGCTGCCTCTGCTCTGCATGCCTTGGCTATCCTGCAAACTCACCAAGCCAAGGCTTTAACAAATGCACGAGGGTAGAACCAACCAGAGGTTGATGCAGGAGCTGCGCATGGCGACTGACCTCCCCCTTCTGGGTGACGGAAGTCACAACGCAGTCCCTCGGGAAGGCGATGTCCACTCTGGTGGTCCAGTAGTGCCGTTTCTGGTTCAGCCTGGTCTGTATGAGAGACATTGACAAAGTGCACTTTCTCGATGCTCCCATATCCCAGGCTGTCCTGTGTGGCGACGCTGTCAGGGGCTGTGCCCAGTAGTTCCTGACAGAACAACAGCAGACTGAGGTCATACAGCACATCTCGCCACGACGTGATCCTCCGGTTGCCACCATTCCGTCGCAGGCAGTGCCTCAGCCTGCTCGTCGCCATGGGCGCCCCCCTGCGTCCTCCACACCAGCTCAGCCCCGTGCTGAAAGTTCTTCGAGGCCGGCGCGTCGAGCCCCGCGCAGGAGAGCGGCGCCCCCGTGTCACTCCCAGCTGCGAAGTCCTCAAGGAAGTCGACTAAGCGGCCCTGACACGGGCAACTCGGAGATGTGGGGAACTGCTCTTCAGGAGCTGGCGAAGACAGCGCCACTCCTTCCCCCGGAGGAGGGCCGGGTGGAAAATCTTCAGTTTATGTTTCTTTCTGTTCCGCCGCTGGTCAAACGGCCAGTGGCACCCACTTTTTCAAAAAAGAGCAAATTCCCCTTCCTCCGAGTTGCAAGGCTCATGGATTGACAATGAGCGACGCACAGCCTCCTCACTCTCACCCACGACGCCCCCTTTCGCCAGCGGTCGAGAAGTCGCGGTTCGGAGACGCAACGCCTCTCCACGTGTCTCTGGCCAGTTCCTCCGGGAACACTGGGAGTGTGGCTGTGATGACTCAGGACGCAATGCCTTCTGGGCCTTCCGACACAACTCCCCATCGCTGCACCACTGCGGGTATGTCGACTGTCCCTTTGGTGCCACTTGTACGGAGTCTGGGAGCGTGGCTTTTGCTGCCCAACCCGTCACGTTGGCTCATCCGGACGGTCCGACTCGGCTACGCGATTCAGTTCGCCCGGCGACCTCCCAAGTTCAATGGCGTGCTCGAGACTTTGGTGGCAGTCCGGGACGCCTCTGTCTTGCGCGAGGAGATTGCTGGCGAAGGATGCAATCGAGCCGGTCCCTCCAGCCGAGATGAGGACAGGGTTTTACAGCCCTTACTTCATCGTGCCCAAGAAAAGCGGTGGCCTTCGACCTATCCTGGATCTGCGAGTCTTGAATCGGGCCCTGCACAAGCTCCCGTTCAGGATGTTGACGCAGAAACGCATTATCAAATGCGTCCAGCCCCAGGATTGGTTTGCAGCGATCGACCTGAAAGACGCGTACTTTCATGTCTCGATCCTCCCTCGTCACAGACCGTTTCTGCGGTTTGCCTTCGAGGGTCAGGCGTGGCAGTACAAGGTCCTCCCCTTCGGGCTCTCCCTGTCCCCCCGTGTCTTCACGAAGGTCGCGGAGGGCGCCCTTGCCCCACTCTGGGAAGTGGGCATCAGGATCCTCAACTATCACCTCGTGACAGCCCCTCTCTGGCGCATCCCACCTGAGGAGAGACCTTCTCTCTCAGGGGCTTGGCACCATTTGGCACCCGCGTCCAGATCTCTGGAACCTCCATGTGTGGCTTCTGGATGGGATGCGGCAGACCTAAGTGATCTGCCCCCAGCAGTGGTAGACACTATCACTCAGGCTAGAGCCCCTTCTACGAGGCAGGCCTATGCTCTGAAGTGGAGTCTGTTCACGAATTGGTGTTCTTCTCACCGAGAAGACCCCCGGAGATGCCTGGTCAGAGTCATGCTTTCTTTCCTGCAAGAAAGGTTGGAGCGTGGGATGTCACCCTCCACCCTGAAAGTGTATGTGGCTGCCATTGCAGCCCATCACGATGCAGTGGACGGCCGGTCCCTGGGGAGGCATGACCTGATCGTTAGGTTCCTGAGGGGTGCCAGAAGGTTACATCCTCCTAGGACACCCTTGATTCCCTCCTGGGACCTCTCTATTGTCGCCCAGCCCGCAGCTCGGTTACTTCAGTGGCGGTTACTTCAGTGGGGTCCCTTTGAGCCGCTGGATTCAGTCGAGCTTAAGTTCCTGTCTCTCAAGACAGCGCTCCTGATCGCGCTCACTTCCATCAAGAGGGTCGGGGACCTCCAAGCATTTTCGGTAAGTGAAGAGTGCCTTGTGTTCGGGCCGGCCTACTCTCACGTTGTCCTGAGACCCCGGCCTGGATACGTGCCCAAGGTTCCCACCAGTCCCTTCCGAGACCAGGTGGTGAACCTGCAAGCGCTGCCCCTGGAGGAGGCAGATCCAGCCTTGGCGTCGCTGTGTCCCGTAAGAGCGCTTCGCATATACGTGGACCGCACCCAGAGCTTCAGAAGCTCTGAGCAGCTCCTGGTCTGCTTTGGAGGTCAGCAGAAGGGGAAGGCTGTCTCTAAGCAGAGGTTGGCCCACTGGATAGTGGATGCCATCGCTTTGGCTTACCATTCCCATTGCTCCTCCGTGTGGAGTGTGGCCTCCTCCTATGCACTGGCGCACGGCGCCTCTCTGGCAGACATCTGTCGAGCTGCGGGCTGGGTGACACCTAACACCTTTGCGAGGTTTTACAACCTCTGTGTGGAGCCAGTTTCTTCCCGTGTGTTGGGTAACAGGTAATTGGCGGGAAGGGCTGGCTGGGTGTCAAACTTGCTGCGCCATTCCCCCTAACACGGGGATGTGAGCGCCTTTCTTCTCCCAGTAGAGTTCCCCGGTTGGCGTACCCTGGTCGAGCATCTTCCAGCACCCTCGGCAGTCAGACTTGGCGGAGCAGTCTGTCGCCAGGCCCAGTACTGGCGTTAGCATGCCCAGAGTTCCGGTCAGCCCCTGTACTGGGCTAGGTGTTCATATGGCTTGGTTCCCTACGGGTAATCCCATATGTGTATTCTTCCACGGTAAGGTTTCCCTCTTGGCAAACCCATGTCTTCCCTTGGCAGACCCGTTCTGTCAGTCTCTTCTGGCAGCCGTTCCATCCCTACTCCAAGGTAGGACCTGCCTCAGAGACCCCTTCCATATGTAGTACTGCCCCCTGGGTCAGTCCATATCGGTATATCCACATGTCACCTCCCTACGGGTAGGATGTGGTCTCCGTAGCGACCTTTTCCTAGGCTCGCTTCCCCACTGTCTTGCCAGCTGAAAGAACAAATAGGGAAGATTTGAAGCAATCTTTCTCTGAAGGTTGAAATCCCTTCCATTAACTTTATGTGGGCGGAACAGCAGTGTGGCCTTCTCCAGCAGCGATGTACTCACCCTTTGGCCCCTTCGGTACCAAGGTCAGTGAATTTGCGCTGGGACTTTGGGAAGGTTACGACCTTAAGCGTAGCTTTTGTGGCACGCCAGGGCTTGTCGACAGTTGCAGCGCCACAGGGTTGTGACGGTGTTCAGGTTGTGGCGTTTTCCATAGGACCCCATATGTCGTTCGACATAACTCGTAGTGACCGACAGATAGGGAACGTCTCGGTTACGTACGTAACCCTCGTTCCCTGATGGAGGGAACGGAGACGTTATGTCCCCATGCCACAACCTTGAACCGTTCGCTGTTGCCGGGACACGTTCTCGGCTCCTCAGCGTAAAACCTAATGAGTGGATGCACCTGTCGCCCTATTTATACCCGTGGCACGGGGAGTGGCTCAGGTGTGTTAATCCACTAGCCAATTTTCATTGGCGTTTTCTCTTAAATTCAGAGATGATTGGCCTCCCAAGTGAGACCCCATATGTCGTTCGACATAACATCTCCATTCCCTCCATCAGGGAACGAGGGTTACGTACGTAACCGAGATGTTACATTACCAGTCTGTAAACTTTTTTCTCCACAAATGTCCACGTTAACATCTGTTTTAGATAGAACTTAATAGCTTTATTTTAAGCTAAGTTAAGTCCAAAACACAATTTCCACGCTAGTCAACATTTTCACAGCATTTTTGTTAGGAAAAAGTTACAAACTGCTTTCATCACCCTGGACAGCTCCCATAACTAAGCTCATGTGCAGGATTAAATATTATTAAACCTAATATTATCTCCTTGATTTAATTAGCAAAATCTCTGTAATTTATTTACCTTAAGCCTATGAGTTTCCTCACAATATGCAACATTTAATCAACAGACATAAATAATCACTGCAGTTTGCCTACCCACACAGATTAGGTTAAGTTAGATCAAAATCAGACTTACCTTTGTCTTTGAGAAGATTTTAAAATGGTATATTATTCCTGAATAATTAGCAGTAGCAAGAAACTGAACATTTCCTGCAAAGAGGGAAAACACATTTCATGGGGAAAATGTCATTTGCAGAGTCGTTACAACAGACGTTATTTTATATTTGAATATAATTAGAGGCGGATAATAACAACCAATCAGCAATCGCTCCTTCGGAGTCATTTCAGATTTGTTTTACTGTTGCTGCGGGGTTAAGGCAGTTATGTAGGCTACTATCAGACAAATTCACGGTGCGTGAATTTTATGTAGACGTTATCATATGCCCTACAAGGAACAATAAGAGCTAGCAGTGAGAATGCAAAAAAAAACAAAAAAAAAAAAACATTTTTTTTTAGCTAAGTGCCCTTCAAAGACATAATTTCGCCGTTTGGACCAAAGTTTATAAATTGAGTTATTTGCAAAAAAAAATATAATATATAATGTGACAGTTTAAGTATCATATCCCTTATTTTGCCCCTTTTTTAGCCTAATACAACTCTTATTTAAAGGTTACAATGAAAACGACTAACCTGTTGTTTTGTTGTTGTGCTGTTTCTTTAGGATCGACTGCCAGTACCTGCAGAATTGGAGTAGTTCGCTTGTTCCCGTTCAAGTGTCTTTCATTCCTCTAAAGTAAAGTAGAAGACCTCTAAACTGTACCCATATTAAATAGTTTTAAAATCTGAATCAATCCGTGGCGGTCAGCGTTGATATTGTGCCGGGCCGCCACAAATTAATGAATGTATGGGAAACCCTGGGACCCCATTGTATTCAACGGAGACAAGTGAAGTCAATTAGAAGCACGCACTTCCTGGGGGTCGGTCGTACTGCGCAGACTCAAACTGAGCTTGATGACGTAGATGTCACGTGAGTAACCTGTAAGTCTTCGAATCGCTGTGCCAAGAGAAATCTGAATCACCCACAGAATCTTGCAGAAGTTGTTTAATAATTTTGTCCCGTTGCTTTTATGGACTCTCTATGGGCTTCTCCCTTGACTTTATGCCTCCACGTCCCCCCGATTGCGTCATAGACCGTAAAAGATTGACTGCGAGCTTCTCCTGTCCATATGGTAATTTCTCTACTGTGCGACGGAGAGTCGCAGGTTATGATGCAATCGTTAGCCTATTTTTACAAAAACTGCTTCTACAGGGCCACAACGTAAGATACAAGGTAATGGGGCCTTTTATACATTTTCGTGTTTCTTTAGAAATAATGGATGGACAAACTGAGTCTTTAAACGCCTCAGATTTAAAGTTATCCGCTGTCAAAGTGACGGCAAAATGAATGGGAGTCAATGGAATGCTAACAGCAGGTGGGGGTCCGCTCACTAATGGCGGCGCCCAGGGGTGCTTTAAAAAAATTTGAAACCCTGCCCCGCTGCTAAAAATGGAACGAAGACTTGACTTGACTTGAATTTGGACCTCAGGGACTTCTGAACATGCCTGCTTCACACTGACAGATCACCCCAAGCAGAAGTCTTGAACTTTCTTTTTTTAGCATGCTGATTTCACACAAGATTGTCTTTTTATTTTTTTTACAAAAGCCACAGAGTCTGAGACCACAGGTTCAAGCTGTAGTAAAAAAAAAAGAAGCCCTCAAAGAAAGCATATATTTCCTGAAACTTCTAGCCAGTAAAAGGAGCTGAAACAGACCTCAGAGTAAAGCAGATGAACAGATTCATCTTTTAAAAGAACTTGTAAGCCAGGAAGCCAATTTTGAATAATAACAAATAGACAAACATACAGCAGCTGCTCAGTGATATTAAAGATGTAGTTCACCTACAAATGAAAATTCTGTCTGATTTCTTAATGGGGACTGAGGCTTTCAAGCTCTTCAAATGATGAAAATGCAAGTTCAGTTTGTAAAAAATAAAGTTCATATGACTTATGCACTATATTCAAAAACTTCTGAAGCCAAACGATTTATCCTTTTGTTTTTGTTTTTAAAGTTTGGGAATCCCTGCATTACAAGCAAAAAAGACATAACTTCATATTGTGCATTTGAATGTGTTTGAAAGACAAAACACAAAAATTAAAAGACGATTTGGAAGAATTAGGTTGAATCAATGAATTATGAAAAAAAATATTGTAATTTTTTTGGATTACATTTAATCCCTTACTACCAGCACTGCTCTCAATATGCTTTAACAAGCTTGCTATTTTGCAACATTCACTCAAACACAAAATATGCAAGATCATCATTGATCATGACTGATTAGTGATTTCCTAAAAAACACTTTGGGTAAAAAGTAAACAAAAATAAATAAATATCATTATCAATTTGAACAAAAAATTTGAGAATAAAAAACATTCTTATTGGTTCTTATTGGAATCTATCTATAATAGTGTACATTATGTGTGTATTAGCATTTACTCAGACTTCTGTAATAGTAGTACTACATAAACAATGTGAAATTGATGAAACTTCTGTTTGTATTCAAAGCATCTGACGTCAGGTTTCTGATTTACCCAGAACAGACACCACAGCGACCTGTGAGGAAACGTAGGAAACGTGGTAATATAGGCAGTGGTCTTCTGAGTCATCTCTGTCCCATTAAACATCCACTGGAGCTGAGCAGGAGGGTCAGACTGGGCTGAGCATGCAAGGGTTAAATTAGAGCCTTTCTGGAGGAATGAATCTGTTGGAGTTTGTGTCATGATGACTTTCTCTGGGCCATCTAAACAGACATGCGAGAAAGAGACAATGTCAGGCAAAGGTTTATTAAAGTGCTTGCAATGCAGCTATGGAATTTTTAAAAATTTAATAATTTAAAAATTAAATTAATTAATTCTCTCAAGTATGCTGGTCACATGATTTGCTTCAAGTTTTCAGTGATTTATTAGTCAGCCTGATCTAAATCCAACATGGCTGCCAGTGGGGGAGAACATTCAGATTTTGAGGGAGGTAATTATATATGAAACTTACTTTTCTTTTGGAAAAAAAAATTATATTACTGCTAACATTAATTCTGAAAATTGTCTTAGGGTGCTGAAGAAAATAATTGAGTCATATGTTGTTTATGTTGTTATTTAGCACGTTTTTGAAATGTATGTGACTCCTGAGTCACATTGCCTGTTTAGGGTATAAAAAAGAGATTATTGAGTATATTGAGAATATACGTAACATCACAATAAATTTAAATGGTTGTAATTTAAGAATGTTTTGGAATATAGACATAAGTTTGGTCTTGTTTTTTAAAAAAAAAGAAAAAGTAACTTCAAAAAATGATTACATTTACTACTTTCAAATGTACTCTAGATATTTTATATAAAATATATATTTTACAAAATAATTTTTACTCTAAAATTACTATCAAATCAAAGTCATATGTCTAAACAATTTGTGTTCTAAATTTTAATTTGATATCACAAAATGTAACTTCCCATGAGATTTTTAGGCGTTGTACCAAAAATAGCTACTGGGTGTTTTTTATGAATTCTCCTGTACCAAATTTATACATTTCAGTCTCAATATCAAAAAACAGTTGGCAGATGGGACCGTGAGACTCAGAACTTTCCGATCATATGTGTTTTGTCAAGATTAGAAAAGTTTTTTTCATAAAGTAGTTTAAATAAATTGTGTAATACAAAAGTATTAAAGTCTTTTAGTAATCATCATAAATCATATATCATTTGAAAGCTTAGAAGCCTAAGATTCATCCTGTGGAAACCATTTTGGAATCGGACATTGCTTTACCATGGAAATGGTAAATTAAAATCTAATGGCGGTCACCTCCCCCTTAGTGGGCAGGTTCATAAAACCTAAACCCTAAAACCTAAAACCAAGTGTCATAAAACCTAATGCAATAAAAAATATTTTGTTTTGTAAAATATTTATAATAAATAAAATAAAATTAATATAGCACATATTATTTACAGTACATTTAAACTTCTATAACTTCTTGATACTTACATTTTTTCAAAAAATTCCACTTCTCTGCCAAAATCTGCTTAAAAAAGAGACCAATCTTAGGTTTATATTCCAAAGTGTTCATAAATTACAGCAATTTTAAGTTTGGATAGTGCACTTTAATGCCTATTTAAAAAAATGGGGGGGAACAGAGTACCATTTTTATGGTAAAGCAAGGTCCGATTTCAAATATATAAAATATTTCAAAAATACTTTTGGATATGTTTTACTTAAGCTCCGATGATATAAAATATTTGTTGCTTATCATTTTCCACTCTTGCCTGTTTAAGGGTTAAGACTAGTCTTAAAACCCTCCAATCCATTTTAAAGGCTTAACAAGAATAACACATTTTCACTAGAAGTAGATTAAACATTGTGTCATGTTACACCATTTCACATCCCCAATTTACCAATATTTTTAAATGGTATGTTTAAATGAGGAGGATGTATTTGAGTATCAAGATGTGCTTATAGTTTCAATTCAGGCCAATGATTCTTATTTCAACTGTTTTCAGAAAACAATGATAGTCTAAGACTCAAGAGATTGGTTCAGTGAATTTACTTTATGATCAAAACATGCATTTGCAGATGCTTTCAGAAATGTTTGATTTGTTTCTAGTGCACACCATCTGCAGAGATTTCAACTTCCATGCACTAGTTACTGGTTGCTGATGACTGGTACTGCTGTAGCATTGCTCAAAACATGCAGTGTTGGTAAATTTACTCTTTTACTGCAAGTACCTGCATGCAAAGAATTGTGTAAATTTATTTTTGAAGACACGTTGGTAGTTTCTTCAAGGTAAAATAAAGCTCATTATGGAACACGATTCCACATTTATGGAAATCCATGATTTTCACTGGAATAGTTCAGGCAAAATGGAAAGTTTGGGCATTACTGATACATGCCTCCTGTTTTGTGTACCTTGTATTTTTGTTTTAAGGACTTTTAAGTTACTTCCTGTCTGGTGTGTTCTTGTAATCAGTTTGTAGTGTTTCTGTTAATTAGCCTGCCGTTGTTCCCAGGTGTTTTTTTGTTTCCATATTAGCCCTCTGTCTGTGTTTTCCTTTTGTACTTGGTCAGTCGATGTTGCTTGTAACTTTGATTTCTGTTCTGTGTTCCTGCTTGTGCTCCTGGTTTTGGTTTGTGTTTTTGAACTTTTTTGGACTCTGTTGCCTACTCTTTAGTTTTGTCCTGCTTCACTTAGTAAATCTTTACACTATTGAGCCACTATCTTGCTTGTGTTTCTTGCCTGCATGTGTGTTATACAGTCACCTTTATTTATATAGCGCTTTAAACAAAATACATTGCGTCAAAGCAACTGAACAACATTCATTAGGAAAACAGTGTCAATAATGCAAAAATGATAGTTAAAGGCAGTTCATCATTGAATTCAGTGATGTCATCTCTGTTCAGTTAAATAGTGTCTGTGCATTTATTTGCAATCAAGTCAACGATATCGCTATAGCTAGCTATTTGCATTATTTATTGTCAACATGAAAAAAGTAATTTCTGATTTAATACTATAACTGAGGAACAGACCGAATGTACTGTTAAAAAATTACTGTAAATTTTACAGTAAAATACTGGCAGCAGGGTGCCTGCCAATTACTGTTTATTTTACAGTAGTCTTACTGTATTCTCGATAACAGTACAATTCTGTAAATTACATTACAGTAAGACTACTGTAAAATAAAAAATAAAAAAACTACTGTAAAAATACTAATTAGTAACTAGCTGGCAACCCTGCTGCCAGTATTTTACTGTAAATTTACAGTATTTTTTTATATTTTGCATATAAAAATGATATTAAAATATTAAAATGATAGCATACAATATATTTTCCCTGTTGCTGACTTAATGACTGGCAGCTGAATTTTAAACTATTAACTGCATACACTTTAAACAATTTTTAAATGCATAACGTGTTGTATAATGCACAACTTAATTCACCAAAAAAATAAATAAAACAAAAATTGACGCTTCTTAATCTTAAAAAAAAAACTGGTCAAAATGTAATATATCACTTTCAAATTTACATGAAAAAATTCCATAAAAAGTGTATTATTTTGAACTCATTTTTATTTATTTAAAAATTATTTCATTTTCTTTTTAATGGACATGAAATTTAGCATGAATCGTTTTTTTAATTACTTGAAACATATTGGCCATCATGGATCTTGACACAAAGAAATATGCAAACTGCGGTATAACCAAAACATGACCAACATGGTCATATTAAAACAGTTCACCCAAAAGTGAAAATTCAGTCATTACTTACCCTTCATGTCGTTCCACACACTTAAGACCTTTGTTCATCTTCACAACACACTTTAAAATATTTTTTATAAAACCTGATGGCCCAGTGAGGCCTGCATTGCTAGCAAGATCAATTCCTTTTTTTCCCAGAAAGGTACTAAAAACATATTTACAACAGTTTATGTGACTACAGTGGTTCAACCTTAGTCTAATGAAGTGACGAGAATACTTTTTGTGTCAAAAAACTAAATAATGCCTATTCAACAATATCTCGTGATGGGCGATTTTTTTTAAAAACGCTGCTTCATTAAGCATCGAAGCATTATGAATCTTTTGGTTCAAATCAGTGGTTCGGAGTGCATATCAAACTTCCAAAGTCACATGAATTCAGTAAATGCGGCTTCATTATGTCATAAGTGTTTTGAAATATCAATAGTTCATGTGACTTTGGAAGTTTGATACACGTTCCGAACAAATTATTTGAAACAAAAGATTCGTAAAGCTTCGAAGCTTCATGAAGCAGTGTTTTGAGATCGCCCATCACTAGGTATTGTTGAATAAAGTCGTTTTTTTAGTTTTTGTTTGTTTTTTGCTGCACAAAAAATATTCTCATCGCTTTATAATATTTAGGTTGAACCATTGTAGTCACATGAACTGTTTAAAATATGTTTTAGTGGCCTTCTGGGCATTGAAAAAAGAAATGATCTTGCTAGAAATGCAGGCTTCACTGAGCCATTGGATTTCATCGAAAATATCTTAATGTGTTTTGTGAAGATGAACGAAGATCTTACGGGTGTAGAACGACATGAGTAATTAACCCTTTAAAAACCACAAAGACGCTTTCAGATAGCTTCCATCACTTAATGAATAGACCAAAGTGGTCAAAGAAGTCATACAAACCTTCCATCAAAAACAGATAAAAATCAACCAAAGAACAATTATGCTCAAGATGACGTTCCATCCCAGGATTCAAAGTGTGACTAGAAATATTGAAAAGAATAAAAAGGACAATACATTAAATATATTACAAAACATAATAATACTTTCAGAAACAGATAGAGGGATGAGAGGTACAGTTGGAGACGGATAGAGGGATGAGAGGTACAGTAAGAGACGGGTAGAGGGATGAGAGATACAGTCAGAGACGGATAGAGGGATGAGAGGTACAGTCAGAGACAGATAGAGGGATGAGAGGTACAGTCAGAGACGAATAGAGGGATGAGAGATACAGTCAGAGACAGATAGAGGGACGAGAGGTACAGTCAGAGACAGATAGAGGGACGAGAGGTACAGTCAGAGACGGATAGAGGGATGAGAGGTACAGCCAGAGACGGGTAGAGGGATGAGAGGTACAGTCAGAGACGGATAGAGGGATGAGAGGTACAGTCAGAGACGGGTAGAGGGATGAGAGATACAGTCAGAGACGGGTAGAGGGATGAGAGATACAGTCAGAGACAGATAGAGGGATGAGAGGTACAGTCAGAGACGAATAGAGGGATGAGAGGTACAGTAAGAGACAGATAGAGGGACGAGAGGTACAGTCAGAGACAGATAGAGGGACGAGAGGTACAGTCAGAGACGGATAGAGGGATGAGAGGTACAGCCAGAGATGGGTAGAGGGATGAGAGGTACAGTCAGAGACGGATAGAGGGATGAGAGATACAGTCAGAGACAGATAGAGGGATGAGAGGTACAGTCAGAGACGAATAGAGGGATGAGAGGTACAGTCAGAGACGAATAGAGGGATGAGAGGTACAGTAAGAGACAGATAGAGGGACGAGAGGTACAGTCAGAGACAGATAAAGAACAATAAAAGGAAGACGCAATCTTGATGTGTGTGTATCCCTTACATTTCAGAAATTCCATTGGAAATCCATTTTTTTCACAGAAGAGTGGCAACATGTGGGTTGACTGCCACACGTTTCTTCTGTATCATTTGTCCTGTTTTTTTTTTGATGGCACTTTTACCTTTGCTTTGGATCTTCTCTCCGGATTTATGCCCACAAAGCACCCAAAGGGTAATGAAACAGACAATATGTAATTAAGATCAGTTTGAGGACCTCCCAGAAAGTTTGAGATGTCCACTAATTAAAAAAACAGATTTAACTCAATAGCTTGCTGGTGTTAAATAGGGAGACAAATATATTCTCTTCTCGAGTTAAGAAACATTGTGTTATATAACATAATATTATTAAAAGGAAAGTAAAATGCTGGTTCTGAAGTTGTTAGAATTCAACCATTACCTTTGAATGAAATCCAAGGTACACACTGCTTCCTCTTGGTAATCAAGATTAAACAAGTGATAAGCAGCTAACAGAGTGGCAAGGCCGGACAGGAAACTGGGCTGAATGCCCTCACACACAACCTCGCCTTCAATACTCAGCATCCAGTGCCCACTTGTCAAGGTGTCTCCTAAAACAATATCACATGTGACAATAGTGATTTTTACCTATACCATTTTATTTATTAATTTTTTATATAATAAGATTAAATATAAGATTCAAAGTCAAAGGCGCAATAAAACTTCAGAAAAAAATAGAAATATTCTACAACTGCAATAAGTCAACTCATTTGGTTATTGGTCAGCGTTGCGCATGATCAGTTCGTTTGTTCAAGTGTAATTGCACTGATGAGGTGCTTGAATCTGGGGTTACCAGTATAAACCGCGAATGTAGAAACCTTCATATACTACAAGTTACCAAACATGAAAAATGTAAAACTGAAGTCACTTACCACAGTTGTGAATCACTCCTTTTGCCTTTAACGCTAATCTTGACCGTTGTATATCCAACGATGAAGATTTGAAATTTACAGCTATATTCTGTAAATTTGAATCAAACCAACACGTGACCCCAGAATGCATTGCAGTTTACAGCAATATGCTGTATTATTAAAAAACAGCCCACAGTTGTAAAATAATGCTTTAATTTTTACAGCAATTCTTTATATAAGTCACTTTTATCTGAAATTCTTCCCTGTAACTTCATGAATCTTGAAAGACATGGTCACTATGAACTGTCACTGCAAGGAAAGTACTGCAAAAACATTAAACATTTCATCATGTGGATTTGAAACAAAATGATGCTGAGTGAGTAATGACCATTTTTAGGTGAACAGTTCTCTGAAGGTAAACGGTGTTCATGTATTCATGTCTCACACTAAGCATGTGTGGGTGTGATCAGGTACGTACAGCTCACAGTGAGATTGAAGGGAGCGCTCGTCCCTGACTCCAGTGCGTTCTTTGCAATGCAGATGATGGGTCCTCGCAGTTCTGTACGGTGAACTTCAGCGTTAGCTCATTTTTCACTGCGTTTAATTTCATATGTGTGCCATCCACCACCAAAGGGACTGAACCGTTCAGCCACTTATACGTAAAGGAGCCTTTGGCAGAGCAGGAAAGAACCATGGTGCTGTTGAACTCTACAGCTTCAGGTAGATTTTGAAGCAATTCATAGCAAAATTTTGGAAGAAATATTACAGCACCTTAAATCATCAACCTGCAACCTTGACACACTTGCCACATCTTTTTTCAAAAGTATGGTAAACTGTTTGGAAGCAGATCTCTAAGAAGTGGTGAACACCTCACTTCTTTCTGGGACTTTAAAAAAAAAGTCATTGACGATGAGAGGGTCCAGCGCAGATTTAGATTGAGCGTTCCAGAGTTGGACATAAGAAAAGGGAGCCTGATGAGGTTGAATTGGAGAATGGACATTAAAAATTTTACAAGTAGTGGCCTTTCCTTTCTTGGTGCATCTTACTTTATTTAATGAAGTAAGCGATAGTTTTGCTATCAAGTATAGACGAATCAGAGATTGTGTGTTTTTTATGTTTTTTTTTTAGGCTCCTGCGGGAGCGAGAACTGCTGCGGCAGAGAGGAAATATGGAAAAAAGGCTCCTGTGGGGGCGGGCACTGCTGGGATGGCTGGAGTGAGGATGGGCCATTAGATAGATAGGGGGATGTTAAGAGAGTTAGCTATGGTAGATAACGAGTTTGAGTGAATGGGGATGGGCTGCTGTTAGAGGGGTTGGCTGATGAGGGTTCTGTGAACTTTTTTGCTATATAATCAGTCTGACCACTAATAGGTCTTGGTGCCCTCTGCCTTCTGACAAAATCTGGAGCTGGAGGCCACTGAACAGAAAAATGTAGCATGAGGGAGCCGAAGAGTTGTGGGTGTGTTTACGAATGGAGGCGGACTCACGTTTGCTTCAGCTGTTGTAGCTGTGGGTCGTGGGAAGGGGCTGGGGTGTGTGATGTCTTGAAGAACCTGTGTAGCCTGCACTGCTAGCAGAGGCAGCCTTATGCTAATGTCTGCTATGTGAGCTGGAGGATGCTGAAAAGAAAAAGGGGGTTAGAAGTAAAAGGGTGGAAATACTGGGATGTACAGGCCAGTGTTGCAAGTAAAAGTATCTTCGTGCTTGCTTCGGCTGCTGTAGTTGTTGGCTGTGGGAAAGTAGAAGGGTAAGTAACATTTGATGAGGCAAGCTAAAAATGTCTGGGTAGCCTACTGTGTTGCCAGCTTAGCAATTGGTTGTCTGATTTGACAATTGCTCAAGCCTTGTTCGCATTAATATGTTCCTGTTGGAAAAGCATCTTTTCCTCTCGTTTTGGCCTTCTGGCCTTTTTAAACGGCCTCCATAGCAGATAAATTTGGGATGCCGTTTTCCCGTTGTAGTATGGACTGTGGAAGCAGAGGCTTTTGAAAACGTTGAAGCATGTTTAGTTTTGTAAAAAAAACATTGTACCAATAGACATGTCTATAGCAGTAACGTTAATTGCAGTTATGTGTTATTCAAATTCAAGCGGTTTCTAAAGATATTTACTTTGCATGCTTTTCATATTACAGTCCTAAAAAGACAACAGAAAATGTACTCACACTTGCTGTCCTGCGGCAAAACACGAGGGTAGTTGCGTTTTAGAAAAGAGTTATCATGCCAGAAAATGAAATATGTCCCTAAATAAATTGATGCTGCCAGAATAACTGCATGAAACTTATGTCTGTATCATCTCAGTGAGGTTCAGACATTTCAGTGTGGATGACAACTCTGGAAAATTCCTTTGCTTCGTGGTTAAAAGTGGCATCATCATCCGACAGAGTTATGTCATAACGTTGTTTGACAAACTTTAGCCGCGAAACCTGCATTTAGCGTCTTCACCTGAAAATTTATTGATTTACAACGCACTAGTGGTGGAAATTATGATTCTTTCAAGAGATTTGTTCATTTTCAGATCATTCACCAAAATGATTCGGTCAGTGACCATTTCTTCGTATTACACAAAATATGCCAGCAGGTGGCGAAAAAGTTTCATGTGTTATATCTTGAGTCAACGAACGTATTCACTTGTTAAAAACTGATTTGGCTTGATTAAAATGTGTGCATAATCGCATTCAATATATAAAGTCTATTTAAGTTGTTCAGATGAACAAAGCACAAGGTTTTCTTGCATAATTAGCATTTTAATTGTTTGGTCGGACAGTTCATATATTAGCCTATATATTCACATTCATAAATCGTCGATTAAACGTGGAATTATGTTTTGGATGCTAAATATGAAAACAAGTATATGTGCACAGTACCTATAACTGCGCTTTGCATTTTGCGAGATTGACATGCTAAATGGCCAACTGACCTGGTTTACTCTCATTAATTTTGTTTATGAACGAGATAAGCTATGTACCAGTTCATTTAATTTCACGAACAACATGTATCCGTTCATTCAACTCATTCGCGAACGACATGTGTACCAGTTCAGTCATTTTATTCATGAACGAGATGTACTAAGTTATTCAACTCGTTCGCGAACGACATGGGTATCAGTTCAGTCATTTCATCCACGAACGACAAGTGTCAGTTCATTCAACTCATTCACGAACGACATGTGTACCGGTTCAGTCATTTCGTTCACGAACGAGATCTCTAGATCTTGTTCAGACTCATATGAAACTCGCTCAGTGAAGGGCGTATTCGTTCAACAAATTACATGCTTCGTCACATGTCATACTCGAAGGCTATTGGCTCGAGGTTGAGTAACTCTTTGACAGGATGAAGCAGTTCACGGAGCTACCCGGTTCACCGAGCTGCGCATGCGCTGCTAATAGTGCCGCGCTGCTGTGGAGGGGAAACTTCAGTGAACGAGAAATATAAGTCAGTGGATTACGTGAACGAGAACAATTCGTTCACCTAAAAGATTCGTTCAAAAAGAACGATTCGTTCACGAACGACACACTACACGCGCGGTCTTCGCTGCTATGAGAACTGGGGCATGGCTTAGGCTGGTTGAATGCCTGCTGCTGCTTCGATCCAGCACTCTAAGAGAGCCCGGTCTTGGGCGGGACGATCGTGTTGTCGAGTGAGGTGAGCTCGGGGCTTTGCACGGTCTATTAGCCACAACGTGTGGCTTGGCGAGAAGAGCAGCTGACGTGATGACGCTTGTAGGTGCTCAGCAGCTGTGTTTGGCGGGGTAGGAGTGATCATGGGTCCGGCAAAAATGTGGCAGATCCCCAGTATAGATCTCTTCGTCAGAAGGAAAATTGGGTCTGTGATAAGATGACAGACAGAGCAAACCGAATGCTGATAGAGCGAACCGAATGCTGATAAACCATACATGCCGAAAAACTGTCGTGGGACAGGAGGTAGGAAGACTCTTTATCAAAGTGATTTCGCCATCATATGGACAAAATTTAAAGCATAACCAATAATTATAATATAGTTGTAAATTAACTAATTACTCTAGCCAATGTTGTCACGTCACGTGACAAAATAACGAACAACCTGAAGACCCGAAAGATGAACTAATCAATTCTCTTTACGACTCAATACCGCATTAGTTTAACGTATGGGTATGTCACGTGATTAAGGAACGAGTCAAACACCTGATAGACCCGAACTATGAACTAATCAATTCTCTTTCCGGCTCAGACTGCATTGGGTTAGCGTATGGGTCTGTCACTTGACTAAGGAACGATTCAAAAACCGAGAGACCCAAACTATGAACTAATCAATTCACTTTCCGGTTCAAGACTGCATTGACTGACACAGGTAAATTACTACTAGCAGAACAGAACCTATAGAATATTGCGAATGCAAGACTGAACAAATCACCCCCCGAGACCAAGGCTGCATCCGAAAACTGAAAAATGCTGCCTTTGGAGGACACATTCCAAGGTAGGAAGGCATCAAGGCATGTCCGAAATCAAAGTAAGCTTCACTTCCTGTCTCCTGAGATGCCTTCATTTGGCCAATTTTTGAAGGCAGCATAGATGTATCCTTCGCTGCCTTTGATATCCCACAATCCTGTGCGATCCATTCCATGAGTGTTAAGTCAAAAAATAAAGATGGCGTCTGAAAGTTGCGGTCGGTGGTCAGTTTGTGTGTAAATGTATGTTTCTGATCAACGTTTTTCACTTTTTATGCCATTTCTAGCGAGAAATTAATATTGCAGTAATGAAATATACACTTAGTTATCACCAAAGCTCTCTATATTTTGTTGTAGATCATTAAACCATTACGCCGCCTCAGTAGCCTGTCCGAAATCAGTTTCATGAGGTTCCTTCATGCAAAAACGCTGCCTGGAAAGTCATTGCCCGTTTAGACAGCAAGGCAGCAAGTCACCTGCCTAAGTTTTCGGATGCAGCCCAAGTATACGTCTCTACAGGAAAGTAATGGGAGTTACCAGATAAGGGTGTTTTTACACCATGATACCTGATTGGCTGACGTCATAGTGACGTTAGGTTTAGGGGTGGGGTTGGGTAAGGGGGATCATTTTGATTGCATGATTTAGAAACACCCAGCAGTTTGAAAAAAACCCACAAGGTGATAAACGCCCACTTTTGCTCTGCAGAGACCTAAGTCTCCCCGAGACGACTCGTTCTTCCCGAGTCACATTAAAGATGCGTTTAAAATGAACGAATCGTTCAAGAACGACACATCACTATCCAAAATCTGTCTATGAAGCAAAGCGAAGCAGCAGAGTTTGGTATTACCAGGCTACAAAAAAGGAACATATCTGGGAAAAATATGACTTACAGTCACCCTATGTTCCACAGTTTTCAGTGGGACAGATTTCATTGCCACTGCCGCTGAAAAACAAATGTGCACTAATCATAGCTGCATGAAGGTAAAGAGAAACAATTCAGAAGCTTGTATGAATTTGACAACTTGTACCATTAATATTTGTAAAAGGAACTTTACACTCATTCACAGATGCGAAAAGTAGAATGTTTTATGTGCACACAATAATTAAAACAAGTTGTAGATAAATAGTTTTAAAAAATGAGTAAAATGATTTTCACACAAATGAAAAGACAGACACGTGTATTACATATTTGTGTTTGTACTTTATTTTAACTGTACAACCACAAGTTAGCATTTCAGTGATCAGTCAAGGAAACAATGAAGGAAGGAAGGTCACACACTACCACCCCACCTCACCCTCCTTTTACTTTAATTAATTACTTTACTGTTTGACACCATATTTTACATTTCAAATAAAGAACACCAACAGTTTAATTGTCACGTTTCCTTATTTGGTCATCTTCCTTTTCTTGTTTTAGTTAATTGATTGATCCTCACCTGTTTCCAGTTCCCTCATCACCTTCTGTGTGTACAAATACCCGTCCTGTTCAGTTCCTCCTCGTCCGTGATCGTTCATGTGTTTAGCGTTGTTGATGTGTTCGTTGTATGTATGCTAAATGTAATCCTGTTAATATATTCTGTACCTTTGTTTTCATCAGTAAACTCCTTATTTGTTCCAGATCCTCTTCTCTCCCTTTGTTTTACGTTTAGCACCACCACATCTGTAACAGAATCATGGACCTAAACCGTATAGTTTATTTTTAGCGGCGTTTTTTCTTTTATTTTTTGACTTTTTTTTTTTTTTTCTCCTCTCTCGGAATGGCCATCCCAGCAGTCCGTCTCCTATGCCTGGAGCAACTGGACCGTTCGCTGGAGGACCACACCAGGGACTTTCTAGATCTGGCGTGCCTTACTCACTTCCCCGACCGCTCGCTCTCTAACTTTTTCTACACCGGCCTGAGCGAGTGGTGTAAGGCACGCCTACCAGCGAACGGTCCCCGAGAGGATTTCGCCGCTTTTGTGGAGTGGGTGCTGGAGAAGAATGGATCTTCGTGGACCATCAGCACCGCCGAAGAGGATATCTCCAGCCCCACTCCCGACCCAGAGACCAGCCAGCCACCATCATGCCACACGGAGCCAGAGCCCACCGCAGCCGCAGAGCCCGAGCCAAAGCAGGACCTCGAGAGCGCGACTGACCAGGTGTGTGAGCCGGCAACACCGTGCATCGTGGGAGTCCTCGTGGAGATCGAGGGCATGGAGGAAAGCCCTGCCCACACTCCTGCGACTGAGGGTGAGCTGTATTCGGTCTCGGGAAATATGGAGCAACTTATGGATCTCATGGACTGGTCTATGGAGGTAATTTCTGAATACCCTGTTTTTCCGCTGGTTCCGTCCAGCCCTGATCCCCTTGTATACCCTCTCAGTCTCCCACTCCTACCTCCTCCAGTCAGCTCCTCTGCTCCATTTCCGCTGGTTCCATCCAGCCCTGAATTTTCTGTCTCTCCGCTGGTTCCACCCAGCCCTGAATTTTCTGTCTCCGCTGGTTCCGCCCAGCCCTGAATTTTCTGTCTCTCCGCTGGTTCCGCCCAGCCCTGAATCTTCAGTGTCTCCGCTGGTTCCGCCCAGCTCTGAATCTTCTGTGTCTCCTGTATTCCCTCCCAGCCTCCCTCTCCCACCTCCTCCTAGACCTGCCAGTCCCTCTGCTCCACTTCCGCTGGTTCCGTCCAGCCCTGATCCTCCTGTGTTTCCTCCCATCCTTCCTCTCTCTCCTCCTCCTAGACCAGCAAGTTCCTCGTCATCCCTGCTGGTGCCAGTCAGTCCCGCAGCTCACCCTCAGTCCGCGCCATCTGGGCGCGATGGTTCGCCGCTGGACTGCCAGTCTCCAGCTCCGCCTTGGCAGGTTAAGGCCCTGTCTCCGCCTCCAGCCTCCGAGCCCTGGACTCCTACTCGGTCCTTCGACCCAGCGGCTCCGCCTTGGCTCTTAGCTCCCTCGTCTCCACCGTGGCCTGTCATCCCACCTGCTCCACCGGGCTCCCTCGTCCCTCCGGCTCCACCTTGGTCAGTCGTCGACCATCCACCGCCTCGGGACTCCACTCCTCTGGTTCCACCGTCACTCCATCCCTCCGGCTCTGTCAGGCTCCTCCTTCCCTCTGGTTCCACCGTCAAACTCAGTCACTCCGGCTCCACAGCGGTCTTCCAGGACCCCGCCTCCGCCTTGGTCGCCTGAGCCTTCTGCTCCACCTAGGCCCTCCGGATCCTCGACGTCACCCTGGCTCTGCGGCTGTGCTGCTCCATCTTGGGCTCCTCACTCACCGGTGCAGTCTCCGCCTGTCGGCCCCCTGGTGTCTTCGGCCCCTTCACCATGGCTCCTCCCGCCATCGACTCCACCATGGATCTCCGTCCTGGCTGGTCTCTGGTGGACCATTTGGCTCCGGGCTCCTCCCTCCATCCATTTCGCCCTGGTCCCTACCTCCATGCTCCCTCGTCACCTGCTCTTGGCCTGCTCCTCGCCCGCCTCCAGAACCCCCACCCTCCCTCCGCTGGTATTCCTCTTGCGGTGTGAGGACGCACCGTTCCGGGAGGGGGCAAATTGTCACGTTTCCTTATTTGGTCATCTTCCTTTTCTTGTTTTAGTTAATTGATTGATCCTCACCTGTTTCCAGTTCCCTCATCACCTTCTGTGTGTACAAATACCCGTCCTGTTCAGTTCCTCCTCGTCCGTGATCGTTCATGTGTTTAGCGTTGTTGTGTTCGTTGTATGTATGCTAAATGTAATCCTGTTAATATAGTCTGTACCTTTCGTTTTCATCAGTAAACTCCTTATTTGTTCCAGATCCTCTTCTCTCCCTTTGTTTTACGTTTAGCACCACCACATCTGTAACATTAATGAAAGTTAACAATTTCCCATTTATTAAATTTTAATTAAACATTCATTCAACACATGTTTATATCCACAACTTACAAGTACAAAAATTAGACATGGAAGATGTTATCATCTTTATTTACATGTTTATTTTTGTTTAAATTATGTAATTTAGTACTTTGGAATTTTGCACTGAAAATGGAATTCAGGCAAAAAAAACAAAAAAACAACTTATATTTCCTGAATTTTCAATGTATGTTCTGTAGTAAAGTTTTAAAGTAATAGTTTTTTGATTGTCTAAAAAAATTCAATTAATGACTGTGTGCTTTATTAGTATATTTGAATAAACAAACAGGACTTTCTGTAGAAGTAATCAGTTTTAATATTTCAAAATTGATTCATCCTCATACAGTGTTACACACAATCATCAGCTACAATGAAAGAACTGTTGCTAAAAATAGAACGAAGATTTGACGTGACTTGGATTTGGACCTCGGGGACTTCTGAACATGCCTGCTTCACACTGACAGATCACCCCAAGCAGAAGTCTGTGAAATTCTGCATGGGAAACTTTGGCCAAGTACCTGCACATAATTTTTGTGACATCAGACAGTTTGAACTTTCCTTTTTTAGCATGCTGATTTCACACAAAGATATATATATATATATTTTTACAAAAGCCACAGAGCCTGAGACCACAGGTTCAAGCTGTAATAAAAAAAAAAAAAGAAGCCCTCAAAGAAAGCATACATTTCCTGAAACTTCTAGCCAGTAAAAGGAGCTGAAACGGTAAAGCAGAAGAACAGATTCATCTTTTAAAAAACTTGTAAGCCAGGAAGCCAATTTTGAATAATAACAAATAGACAAACATACAGCAGCTGCTCAGTGATATTAAAGATGTAGTTCACCTACAAATGAAAATTTTATCTGATTTCTTAATGGGGACTGAGGCTTTCAAGCTCTTCAAATGATGAAAATGCAAGTTCATATGACTTATGCACTATATTCAAAAACTTCTGAAGCTAAACAATTTAACCTTTTTTTAAAGTTTGGGAATCCCTGCATTACAAGCAAAAAGACAAAACTTCATATTGTGCATTTGAATGTGTTTGAAAGACAAAACACAAAAATTTAAAGACGATATGGAAGAATTAGGCTGAATCAATGAATTATGAAAAAAAATATTGCTATTGTGTGAATAATATGTAAATATGTATTGAAAAAAAAACTATAGTCGTATTAAGCCAACCAGCACTGCTCTCAATATGCTTTAACAAGCTTGATATTTTGCAACATTCACTCAAACACAAAATATGCAAGATCATCATTGATCATGACTGATTAGTGATTTCCTAAAAACACTTTGGGTAAAAAATAAACAAAAATAAATAAATATCATTATCAATTTGAACAAAAAATTTGAGAATAAAAAACATTCTTATTGGTTCTTATTGGAATCTATCTATAATAGTGTACATTATGTGTGTATTAGCATTTACTCAGACTTCTGTAATAGTAGTACTACATAAACAATGTGAAATTGATGAAACTTCTGTTTGTATTCAAAGCATCAGACGTCAGGTTTCTGACTTACCCAGAACAGACACCACAGCAACCTGCGAGGAAACGTAGCGATTGGTCTTTGCATTGTAGGCCACACAGCTATAGTTTCCACTGTGTTTTTCTTCTACATTGGTGAGGGTAATGTTGGCTGGGGACTGCGTGGTCTTCTGAGGCATCTCTGTCCCATTAAACATCCACTGGAGCTGAGCAGGAGGGTCAGACTGGGCTGAGCATGCAAGGGTTAAATTAGAGCCTTTCTGGAGGAATGAATCTGTTGGAGTTTGTGTCATGATGACTTTCTCTGGGCCATCTAAACAGACATGGGAGAAAGAGACAATGTCAGGCAAAGGTTTATTAAAGTGCTTGCAATGCAGCTATGGATTTTTAAAAAATTAATTTAAGACTAGTCTTAAAACCCTCCAATCCATTTTAAAGGCCTAACAAGAAATAACACATTTTCACTAGAAGTAGATTAAACATTGTGTCATGTTACACCATTTCACATCCCCAATTTACCAATATTTTTAATTGGTATGTTTAAATGAGGAGGATGTATTTGAGTATCAAGATGTGCTTATAGTTTCAATTCAGGCCAATGATTCTTATTTCAACTGTTTTCAGAAAACAATGATAGTCTAAGACTCAAGAGATTGGTTCAGTGAATTTACTTTATGATCAAAACATGTATTTGCAGATGCTTTCAGAAATGTTTGATTTGTTTCTAGTGCACACCATCTGCAGAGATTTCAACTTCCATGCACTAGTTACTGGTTGCTGATGACTGGTACTGCTGTAGCATTGCTCAAAACATGCAGTGTTGGTAAATTTACTCTTTTACTGCAAGTACCTGCATGCAAAAATATGTGTAAATTTATTTTTGAAGACACGTTGGTAGTTTCTTCAAGGTAAAATAAAGCTCATTATGGAACACGATTCCACCATTTATGGAAATCCATGATTTTCACTGGAATATTTCAGGCAAAATGGAAAGTTTGGGCATTACTGATACATGCCTCCTGTTTTGTGTACCTTGTATTTTTGTTTTAAGGACTTTTAAGTTACTTCCTGCCTGTGTTCTTGTTATCAGTTTGTAGTGTTTCTGTTAATTAGCCTGCCGTTGTTCCCAGGTGTTTTTTTGTTTCCATATTAGCCCTCTGTCTGTGTTTTCCTTTTGTACTTGGTCAGTCGATGTTGCTTGTAACTTTGATTTCTGTTCTGTGTTCCTGCTTGTGCTCCTGGTTTTGGTTTGTGTTTTTGAACTTTTTTGGATCCCTGTTGCCTACTCTTTAGTTTTGTCTTGCTTCACTTAGTAAATCTTTACACTATTGAGCCACTATCTTGCTTGTGTTTCTTGCCTGCATGTGTGTTATACAGTAGCTAGCTATTTGCATTATTTTCAACACGAAAAAAAGTAATTTTTGATTTCATACTATAACTGAGGAACAGACTGAATTTATAAGTCACTTTTATCTGAAATTCTTCCCTGTAACTTCATGAATCTTGAAAGACATGGTCACTATGAACTGTCACTGCAAGGAAAGTACTGCAAAAACATAAAACATTTCATCATGTGGATTTGAAACAAAATGATGCTGAGTGAATAATGACCATTTTTAGGTGAACAGTTCTTTGAAGGTAAACGGTGTTCATGTATTCATGTCTCACACTAAGCATGTGTGGGTGTGATCAGGTACGTACAGCTCACAGTGAGATTGAAGGGAGCGCTCGTCCCTGACTCCAGTGGGTTCTTTGCAATGCAGATGATGGGTCCTCGCAGTTCTGTACGGCGAACTTCAGCGATAGTTAGCTCATTGCCGACTGCATTTAGTTTCATATGTGTGCCATCCACCACCAAAGGGACTGAACCGTTCAGCCACTGGTAAGTAAAGGAGCCTTTGGCAGAGCAGGAAAGAACCACGGTGCTATTGAACTCTACAGGTTCAGGTAGATTGGACGAAATCTTGACATCAGTTATGGGTTCTGGAGAAAAAAGAAGAGAACCATGGATTGGTTTCATTCAGAAACATCTTTGCTCCATTCAACAACCTCTGGATAACCAAACCTGAGATTTGACAACATATATTACATCATGAAAGTCTCCTAGACAGATCTAAAATATCTTTACAAATTGATTTCCAGTCAGTGAATGAATGTCTTTAACATGAAGCATATTGCAATATGTTTAAAGCAAGTCACAAAATGAGTCATCACTATTAATCCATTGGGGTTGATTTAGTCATATCATTCATCATTCTCTAAAACCAAATGCAAACTCGATATCATCCAAAATTAACCCACTGTTTGGCTGTGAGATTAACTGTTTTTATTTAATTATTTTTTTATTCACTTTTTGCTTAAAGAACTACTAAAAATATATTTTTTTGTATTCAACTACTGCTTTTAACAAATTTGTGGAAGACTTGAACATTCAATCTTTCATTCATATTTTTATTGTATATCATATTCTTGAAATAAATGTAAATGTAAATATCATCTTTAGACCTTCAAACACTAGGCTTCTCCAACATGGTTTCTAGTCTGTAACTATACAGTATACCTGAAGATTACACTTTATAGACAATACTTACCAAGAACCTCAAGAACAATCTGTCCGGACAGTGGCTTTCTTTTGTTAGTGACTGCAGTGAGAATATATCTCCCTTCATCCTCCTTCACCAGCGGCCCGAGCTGAAGCTCACATGTTGCTTTACTGTAGACGATTCTGCTGGTGTATTTCTCATTAATGTTATTGGTGTTTGAGGATGGGACACTTGTAATTATCGATGTAATTATATCAGCTTTGTTGAAATTCCATATTACGAATTGAAAATCCTGTGCTGAGGTGATTGTTGTCTTGAAGGTCACATTTTTACCTAGGTTTAATGAAGTAAAGAGAAATCTAGATAAAACACTCCTGCTAAGTCGAAAGGTATCTAATGTTTTATGAATAGCTTCATACAGTTGGTATTACTTTTGATTTAATGAACAGTAGGTTGATGCAACCATCAACTGAAAGTACTCATAGCCTACTGAGTACACAGCAGGTTTTCTTTTCACAGGAAAACACAATGGCTTTGTTATGCCACACTGACTTTGATTAGGCATACAATTTTAAAAATAATAATTAGCTAATAAATAATTTATTAAATCATATCTGCTTTTAAATGATATTTTAAAATACCTAATAAAATTGAGCCAGACTTCCAAATGACCAACAACAATTATTTTTTTCAGTATCTCCACAGAGTTAACCTTTAACTGTCACCCGTCCCGTATACGGGACGCCTACGTTTACTTCAGTATATTACAATTAAATCCTAATCTAATTATGACAAACTATATATCGATGGAAAGGTCTAAGACTCCTAAATATATATCTTACCAATCTTCTTTGTTAAAAAATTATGTAGGAAAAGTAATAGATTAATTTATAGAGTGCACCCCAAAAACCTACATCATAACAGGAGTTCTGACCCTTGTCAAAAAAAAAGTTTTCTTTGTTGCCTTTTTTTTTCTATCACACCTTAGAAATCATCAGAAATTATATATCACTTGAAAACATAAAATCTCAAAATTCATCCTTTGAAACCCATTTTAAATTCAAACATTGCATTACCATGAAAATAGTACATCAAAATCATGTTAAAAAAAATGTTTTCAGTCATGAATTATAAAAAATTAAGTTTGTATCATGCACATTTAAGTCTATCTTCAAAAATGTGTGACAGTTAAGAGGACATTTTCAACTTTAACAATTATTTTATTTTATAAATATCAAAATTATTTTGGATAACCATGGATAAAACATACTGTACAACGGCTCACCGATAACTCCTTTCATTTTGTCGTTGAGAAACAGACCGCCCTCAGAACAGCATCCTATTAGAGGAACAATTTTCAGTCAGACTTGATTTTAGTCAAAAATCCAGGATAGAGATAAAACCACACATTAGCCTGCACATTATTTTCTCGTGAGATTTAGATCCAGAAGTTCACTTTTAGAAATTACAATTTTACAAGTCTAAATGTGCTGGATAACATATTTGTCCTAGATTTTAGTTTTTAACTTACCAAGAACAGCCAAAATGAGCAAAGGCAGCCTAAAGTTACAGAAATCCATACGAAGAGATGAATGCCAGACAGGAACAGTGTGACTTCTCTGTAAGAACTTGAGAAAGTTAAACCCACCCCTTCAACCTGTACTCTTCTGATGCCATTCAGTAAAAAAAACATGATCCACTTTCACCAATAGATGGAGGCATACACAAGCTCCAGAACAGAGAGAAAGCGCAGACCTTCAGTCTCACTCAAGACCACAGCAATGTAATGATTATGAATACATTTGCAGGGCAAGAAATGCAAGAAATGCCTCCGACACAAACTTAGGAGATAACACAACAGAACTGAAAGTCCTATGACAGCTTTGTGCGAGAAACAGACTGACATTATTCATAGATAATCAGCTTTAATGTTAATAACAAGAAAATCATCAAACCTGCATACATTAAAGCTTGAAATTCCAGAGTAATTCCTATATATATATATATATATATATATATATACACACACACACACAAACATTTTATATTCCCACAATAATTATAGTGCATTGAGTGAGTGTAACTTATTTTTGTATTAAATGTGATTTATGTTTTAGCCTTTTTATACCCATGTAGCAGATGTCATGATGTTGTGTTTGACCCTGGTTGTTTTGATAAAATATCAAATACTGTATTTGAGGCTCAGGAATAAGAGGAGGTGATATCTCCAGAACACACAAACACTCACACTGCTGTTAGTCTTCATATCAGAGCCATTCCATCTGAAGGGCAGATCAAGGGTTAATAAAGTACTATCATTACCGTCATTATGACAAAGTCTCTGTGTCTGTTTTCATTATGGGAAGACGAGGAGGCACCAAAGTGCTCTCATATGATAGCCCATGAAGATACTGTCAGCAAGCACTGCTACAAAAAAAGTCAAATGGAAAAATAGGTTTAGATAAAATGTAATTAAGAAAATTATGTGGGCACTTCATATGTTTCATATTTAAAAAATATACTAAATATCAGTTCTAAAGGGATGACAATCATGCATCATCACTATTGCTCATACTAAAGGATTAATTCAGCTTAAGTGACATTAAAATAGTACATTTAGTCTTGAAACGTTGATTTTGAAAATTTTGCCAGCATATTGTAATCAAGGTTTTAAAATATTTAACCAAATATAAACTAGCATGATTATTAATTTTAGAAATGGATTCGTCAAGTCCCATAATGATAACAACCATAACACAGTTTTATGAATCTTTGATACAGAAGATAGTGTAAACAAATACAGAATGATAGTTAAAATCACTCTCAGAATGATTTTTCCAGCTCATGAACGATAAAACATTTACAACCGAGTTTAACTGAAATAAATAAATATATAATATATATATATATTTTTTTACCAACATCAGTTCATTTTCAAAAATGTAACCCTTTAAAAAAAAACTTAAAAAAAAATACGTTTGTTTACATAATACAATAAAATCATCAGTTATATTTGTTATATAATTACGATTATTATGTTACTACAATTATAATTATTTTCCATATATTAAATAAGCAGAATGCATTTTTTACTGTAGCAACAACATTAATTTTGATGCATCATTATTTTTTGTGCAGTGTCAGGTTAAATAATAAATGAAAAAACGACAATATGCACACAAATTCTGAAAAAAGTACTTATGGTAAAATAGAGTTATGAATGGGAATAAGGGTCAAATGTTACAATTCCAATTAAACTTTTTATAAAAAGGATGCTGTTTGCATTAACACACATACAAAACTTCCCTAAAGGAAGCACAATGGTTAATCCTTACCATTGAGCAATAATAAAAGTGTATTTACTTCATCAAGCAGCACTACAAACAGAGCTACTCAAGCCTGCAGGAGATGCTGTAGCCTGTTTAGGTTCCATTCATACACACACACTACCTACAGACACAAAATAAACACAAGTTACCATTACAGTATAAAGCTTATGAATGAGACTAGCTTAGCTTTAGTGCTTCATAAATAATTATCAAGAATGGTTACAGAAAAAACACAGTGCACAACCTTAGTCATTAAAGGAAAGCTTCAAACAATAATGGACACGAGAGCAATCTATGACCATATACACTGTGAAAATAAATTAAGCTGTCTCATTCTAATGGAGGCTTACATTAGTCCCTCATAAAACATTGATTTAACCTCTCAACCATGGCCAAACAAATCGAAATCCGTCTACCATGTGGGCTTATTAAATGTCAGACCATACTTACCAATATGGGATTTTCCTGTCACACTTTTGACCACTCAGAGATCTACATCTGTACAGAAAACATTGTTACTGGCATACAGGCTCTGATTACTGTGATCTGCAATACAAAACTGTACCAAACCAAACTTTCAGTACTGTATGAAGTGTTCTGCTTCTCATTACGCCTGCAGAGATGAAGGCTGTTTGCATGGCAGCAATGGCAGACCGAGGCCTGTGAGAAACGGTTTTGTGGGTAGCGGTGGAGGAAGTTACCATTTTGTGCAACAGATTTATAAACATAAGCTACTGGTTACACATTGAGATTATAAAATGCCAACGCTGCAAGAAGGTTGTAACTGTCTATTGCTATACTTTTTGTGTCAAATAAACTCAACTCAACTCCACTCTACTTAAATGGTATGCAAATTTGGAACCATATTTGTCAGCCATTATTAATGATTTTTATTTATTTGTTTAATAACTATTGCGGTAACCCAATGCTCTTTAAGAGAGACAGCTCTAGATTGGAAAAAAGTGTTATCTCTATATATTTGCTGTAATCCAGTGCTAATTTAGAGAGACAGCTCACAGCTGACAAAAGTTTTAACTCTTTAAGTGTGCGATTTCTTCAAGAGTGCTTTTCTGTAATACAGTCCCACCTCTATTATATAATATAAAAATGTATTTAAAAAAAGTAAAAAACATATATATTGTATAATATATTATAATTTAGTAATGCATAAATGATTTAATATTTTGCAGTTAAGTTTATTTTTTTAATCCATTCAATATTTTAATGTAATTATTAGTTGTCAGCCAACATTAGTGAATTTTATATTTTGATAACCTTTGCCATAATCTCATGCCAATTTACAGATTTCTTTAAGAGCAAACAATACACTTTTATCCATGCTGCATACTATACTGTATATTGATGCTTAAATTCACTTTTATACTTTTTAATTGATATTTAATTATTTTATTTATTCACTAGCATTTTTTAGTGTCATATACCTGTTCTAATATTAACTATTTATACATTTCCTCACTATTAATTCGGCATGAAAATTTGCTGTGCATGTATGAAACCTTCATTGCAAGCCTTCGAGGATGAGCAAACAGACACTAGACTTCTCATTTCAACATACAGGTATATCCTAAAACAGAAGTCTATCTCATCTGCCTTGACTCACCATTGATTATTTCATTTCTTTTTTTTTTTTTATTTCATAAACATCAGTTCATGACCTGCTCCCCAACATCTCCTTCTTTATGTACCATATTACTAATCGTACAATATAGGTCATACAGTAGGTGACTGTAGTGAGGTTCAGTTTCGGCTGAAAAATGACTGGTGTCAGTTTCCTGTGACAAACACACAAGTGCAGTACAGTTTGGAGTTGTACAACACAAACAACACATACCATCTAAAGACGAAACATTACGGCATGAGTCACAACTGCGCTAGGAAACATTACGCAATGGTCTTGAGAACCATTGACCAGATTCAAACAAATGACTAGATTATACCTGCCATTAACATGACTGAGCATTCGCTGTCGAGGACATGTGTTCATGACTGCGCTGTTTCACAAACAGTATTTATTTCTATAGAATTCAAAATCATTTGACCACAGGATGAAGACTTTGATAATTCCACATTCTCCACGAATCACTGTCATTCCACAAGATGCTTTCCAAAGAAATGCAGGTTCTTTCAGAACCACTTCGCATATTCGATGCATGATAGTTGTTTTGTTTTGGCTGTTTTTATTGCATGGTGGTCAACTTTTTTTTCTTTTTCTTTTTTCAATTAAATGAATGTGCTATAATTTAGTTCATTTTAATATTTTATGTTTTAAAGGGATTTTATAGTGATAAATTATGTTTATGCCTTATATTTATAACTATTAACCACTTTTTAAGCCTAGACCTAAAAAGGAAATTTCAAACTTAAACTGTTGTAAATATTGAAAAAAAAAAAAAAAAAGCTTTCAGTAAGATTTTGTTTGGGTGCAGTACCAAACGTTTGCACTATGAAATTCACTTCCCAGTTGTATCCAGTAGTCATTCTTGACTATTTTTTTCAGGGCCATTTAACCTTTTTGAATCATGCCCATGATTTTGTATGTATGTTTGTGTTCATGTGTTCACATAGCAAGGGCCAAAACCATTACCAAGTTTCGTACTATTCAAATGAACTAAAAAAAATAAATAAAAAATCTTAAAACTGTTAGTTCAAAAACACAAAGAGTTAAACTACATATAAAAGCCAAAGAAGCTTCCACTGAAGAGCAACACTTAAACTGCATCATGTGCGGAAGGAACACACACAACAGGCCCATAGGGAGTCTTGTTTACTGAGCTAATGGGTTAAAGAGTAAAGGAGTGATCAATAATTGGGAGTATGCTTTCAGTCCTGAGAGTAGAGCCGTGTGCTTCTCTGTCCATTGAAACAGGCACGTACACATATATTTTAAGAAACAGAAAGAAATATAACAGAAGCAGTGTGGTTTAAGGTGTATTTTTCCCACAAACTGACAGATTACCGGAAACTCTAGTATGCTGTGCATACATGACGTGTGCAATGCATCAACATGTAATTGTCTATGTTCACACACCGTTTCTGTGCTGTAGGGTGTCTTGTTTAGTTTATGGCTAGTGTAAGAGAGCTGGATGTCTTCTACTGTTGCATTCCTCAGTAATTACCTCCAGCGTGTCCCGTCCTGCTGCCGCCTGTGCAACACACCAATCATCTCATGGAAAAGATGCTCTAGTCACATTAAGCTTTTAGACTGCATCTACTTCTATCACTTTGGGCCGGAAATAAGTGTGGGCTTAATTAAATTTATCTTAATGCAGACATTGGTCACACAACAACAACCGCGGATATACCAACCACTCAAATACCCACCTAAAAAAACTGGAAATTATATTTAGCTTAAAGGGCACCAGACTGTTTGATGTTTTATAGTGTGACATTCAGTTAAGCACATTTTCACCCCTTATTCTCACTGATAATTATCAGCCTTTATTATAAGAAGTATTAAAGCAAGCATATAAATTAAATGTAGTAAGATACTATAAATGTTTATACTATTCTTTAATATTTTACAATTGCATTTATTTAGCATTATAGTAAGGAGTGTAGGTATATTTTACAAATATAATGCTCTAGAGGGTATGACGTCACTTTCCCGCTGGAACACACCCTCAGCTGGACTGAGTGGCTAAAGAGCCTGCTGCATGACTGGATAAAACAAAGGATAATCAGTTTAGGTGGTTAAACTCAATGTTCCTTATGTCCTACCAGAGATCCAGATATTGATATGTAGCTGAGAATCCTGACATTTATTTGTGCCCCGGTTTCAATGCCAGGGAAATACATAAAACAAATTTTGTAAATACAAAATAGATTGGTCTAAATCTGGGTGATCACTTATACCAATGTTATATCATCCAGCCCAAACACTTATGTAGTATAAAAAATATCCAGTTATGCAGAACATACAGTAAGATGGTGAATATGTCATTGGTGAGTTGTCAATATGATATATAATGTATAGGGTATGATTTTTCCTCAAAACGACATATCAACATAAAACTGCAAATCCATGTTTCGCTGCCTGGAGTCCACATCTTATATGTATATTGATGGCTCATAAGCTCTTCAAGATTTAAAAACTACAAAATGATCTTCAGTGGTGGCCACAATTGTAAGAACACCTGACAGATCTGAAAATACTGACAATTTTTTGCTTCCAAAACATGATTTCATCTCATAGTGTTCATGAAACATGGTTGCTCTGAGCACAACAAATATCAGATGAAGCGAGTCGTCCTGTTTTTATCCACTTTTAACTTTAATATTTGGTATGTCCACCTTCTGCAGCAGTCACAGCAGCTCATCTCTGTGGTATTGTGTCAATATATTTCCTGAGAACTTCAACACTAATGTTATCCCATGCCTTCTGCAACTCAACCCAAAGGCTTTCCTTTGAACGTGCAGTACTATAGATCAGTCCAGTTTATTTTCCAACTCGCTCCAAATTTGCTCGATGGGGTTGAGGAGGCCAGTCCATTATTTTTCATGTTCCAGCAGATTCCTCCCATCGCAGGTAGATCCAATGATCGTTTATTTTGGTTTATTATGTGTTGTAATCTCCAATTCAACAAAAACAACTAAAACCTTATGTATGACCCTGGAGCACAAAAGCAGTCTTAAGTCGCTGGGGTATATTTGTAGCAATAGCCAAAAATACATTGTATGGGTCAAAATTATAGATTTTTCTTTTATGCCAAAAATCAAAGAAAGTAAGTAAAGATCATGTTCCATGAAGAAATTTAGTAATATGCATTGCTAAGATCTTCATTTAGACAAATTTAAAGGTGATTTTCTCAATATTTAGATTTTTGTGCACCCTCAGATTCCAGATTTACAAATAGTTGAATCTCGGCCAAATACTGTCTGATCCTAACAAACCATACATTAATGGAAAGAAAGAAAAAAAAAAGTTTTTGTGGTCCAAGGTCACAAATATGCCAATTTTGGCCACCACTGTGTACTATACTATATATAATGGTTTTCATTTCCTTTATTCAAAATGTCATTTATGTTTTGGTCGTATTTTTGCGGCTTCATGAGATTCATTCCAACATCAGTCTGTGGTGCGGTTCTGGCTTTGACCACATAAAGAGAGGTGGTTTGAATATTTGCAGGGATTTCAGATTAAAAGTTTTGTCTTGACAACATTGTCAGTTGGTATTTGATAGGTGTCCCACCTGAGGGAAGTCCTGCCAGATCTGATTATAAACTTCAGGGGCTTTGGGATGAATGTCGGTTCTGCAAATCAACTACGCCTAATTAAGCAGCTGAAAGTGTCTCTTTTCAAATCACGATGCTGTGGTGTTTTAGAGCTTTCATTATCATGATGGGTGTCCTCACTTGACACGCTGTTTGAATAGAGGCTTCAGAGCAACACAAGAGGCACATAATCACTAGGCTTATGAATAGTTTTTGAGAGATGATTATTTGGCACGATCCATCAAGCTAAAACCCAAGACTTGATTTTTTGGATGTTTCTGAGGAATGCATATTCAAAACATTCTCAAAAAAAATAAAGACCGAATTCAGAACAGACGCCATGTTATTATAATGCAAAAAGTAAAAGCGGTGGATTTGATTGTATTTGAATTTTTTTTACTTAATTTTTGAAATAAAATGATAGTGGTTCTAATATATTGGTTCTTTGTTATATTGTTTTCTTATGCACAATTCAACGTTAACACCGGACTTCAAACCCTACAAGTGAACTCTCTAAATAAGGCTGAATTTTCATGAAGAGTTAACTATGACGATTTATGGAATAAAGGAGGGATGAACCACTTCCAGTAAATCTGCTGACCTGCTTAATCCAGTAATCTTTTAGATCATTACACAATGACTAGCGTAACAATGAGTCAGCTTCCTATTAGATGTCAAATTGAGAGTAAATTGAGCTGTTCATGACATCAGTTTGTAGGCAAATCCTGAATGCATCGGTTCTCTCACAAAAACGTTTTTAGAAGAACAGTGTTGGATTTATTAGTAAAACAAGGTCTGTGTTTAATATTAAAAACAAGCTGCTATCAAGTTGCAAAACAAGGACTACAACTACCATAAGAGTTTCAGTTTACATGCTTAACAAATCTAAAATCCACTGTAGTCCTAATACAGCAAATGTTTTCAAAGCACACAACTGTTTACAAAATTCAAGTTTGAGGATTGACTGTGTGTAATTTAGGTTGTAATGAGAAAGTATCTAAGTCATTTTAACCACAGACCTTGTTTTACTCATACATCTTACAACCCGAATTCCGGAAAAGTTGGGACGTTTTTTAAATTTTAATAAAATGAAAACTAAAGGAATTTCAAATCACATGAGCCAATATTTTATTCACAATAGAACATAGATAACGTAGCAAATGTTTAAACTGAGAAATTTTACACTTTTATCCACTTAATTAGCTCATTTAAAATTTAATGCCTGCTACAGGTCTCAAAAAAGTTGTCACGGGGGCAACAAATGGCTAAAAAAGCAAGCAGTTTTGAAAAGATTCAGCTGGGAGAACATCTAGTGATTAATTAAGTTAATTGATATCAGGTCTGTAACATGATTAGCTATAAAAGCTTTGTCTTAGAGAAGCAGAGTCTCTCAGAAGTAAAGATGGGCAGAGGCTCTCCAATCTGTGAAAGACTGCGTACAAAAATTGTGGAAAACTTTAAAAACAATGTTCCTCAACGTCAAATTGCAAAGGCTTTGCAAATCTCATCATCTACAGTGCATAACATCATCAAAAGATTCAGAGAAACTGGAGAAATCTCTGTGCGTAAGGGACAAGGCTGGAGACCTTTATTGGATGCCCGTGGTCTTCGGGCTCTCAGACGACACTGCATCACTCATCGGCATGATTGTGTCAATGACATTACTAAATGGGCCCAGGAATACTTTCAGAAACCACTGTCGGTAAACACAATCCGCCGTGCCATCAGCAGATGCCAACTAAAGCTCTATCATGCAAAAAGGAAGCCATATGTGAACATGGTCCAGAAGCGCCGTCGTGTCCTGTGGGCCAAGGCTCATTTAAAATTGACTATTTCAAAGTGGAATAGTGTTTTATGGTCAGACGAGTCCAAATTTGACATTCTTGTTGGAAATCACGGACGCCGTGTCCTCCGGGCTAAAGAGGAGGGAGACCTTCCAGCATGTTATCAGCGTTCAGTTCAAAAGCCAGCATCTCTGATGGTATGGGGGTGCATAAGTGCATACGGTATGGGCAGCTTGCATGTTTTGGAAGGCTCTGTGAATGCTGAAAGGTATATAAAGGTTTTAGAGCAACATATGCTTCCCTCCAAACAACGTCTATTTCAGGGAAGGCCTTGTTTATTTCAGCAGGACAATGCAAAACCACATACTGCAGCTATAACAACAGCATGGCTTCGTCGTAGAAGAGTCCGGTTGCTAACCAGGCCTGTCTGCAGTCCAGATCTTACACCTATAGAGAACATTTGGCGCATCATTAAACGAAAAATACGTCAAAGACGACCACAAACTCTTCAGCAGCTGGAAATCTATATAAGGCAAGAATGGGACCAAATTCCAACAGCAAAACTCCAGCAACTCATAGCCTCAATGCCCAGACGTCTTCAAACTGTTTTGAAAAGAAAAGGAGATGCTACACCATGGTAAACATGCCCCGTCCCAACTATTTTGAGACCTGTAGCAGAAATCAAAATTGAAATGAGCTCATTTTGTGCATAAAATTGTAAACTTTCTCAGTTTAAACATTTGCTATGTTATCTATGTTCTATTGTGAATAAAATATTGGCTCATGTGATTTGAAAGTCTTTTAGTTTTCATTTTATTAAAATTTAAAAAACGTCCCAACTTTTCCGGAATTCGGGTTGTAAGTCACCAATCTAAAAACCCATCAGACATTCCTGAGGGAATCCATATCTCCAAAACCTAGTTCACTTCCAGATCCCATATGGAAATGTTTTTTCTGTTTGTTTGTTTGTTAAATGACACAAATATATTTCCATGATATACTGTAAACAGTCAGTGAAGCTCAATGGAAATATTTTTGAAACTGAAAATATATTTAGTTAAAGAATGTATTGCAAACGTATATTACATGATTTATTGCTCCAGTCCGCTCTGCTAGCTAAAAGATAGTTGTGAAAGTGAACGTGAGCATCTCTATGTCTCTCTGTGTTCATGATGGGAAGTTAGTGCATGTTCAAACAAATTGTGCCATATATCATACACTGAACAATACGCCTACAATACTCGTATAAACCCGCCTAAAGTTTTAAAAGCTGAAAATGAAACAAGCAAATCTGAAATGATCTCAGATGGGTTATTTCTAACACAATGCAGGCCTATTATTTTCCAGGAGATGCATCTAATTATTTACTGTTTTTACTGTTTAACAGTACAGTTACTATAACTGTTAAAAACATATTGAAAATATAAAAAATATAGAAGCATTTTCTGTACATTATCATAGGTTTGGAGAGTTGTACACACATTTAAAGTTTATCTGTCCTTAAAGTGACAGTTCACCCAAAAATGAAGAAATGGCCTATATAAGGGTTTCTGCAGGTCTTAAAGATCTTAATTTGCCCTTCACAAATAAGACTCTAAAGGTCTTAAATTCATAAAGTCATGCCATTAAATACAAAAAAAAAATTGCATCTTGTTTTCCAGTGCAAATATCCTAAAATTCTTAAATTTAGTTTTAATCAGAAAATTCCAACAGTTTAAACTGATTATTTATTGACTTATCATGCATTTATTAGATGCTTAAGTCAGAATGAAACTAATCCAGTTATTTGCTAAGAAAACTAACTCTTGGCATCCAGCAAAGGTAATGACAGACTTTGGGACTTGCACAAGCAAGTTGGTGAAGTGTTTCGACAGTGGAATTAAAAAAACACACAACATGCACCTCCTCCTATCTGTTTCTCACACACACATGCAAAGGAGCCACTACATCTAAAATACTGGTTTCACACAGCAGACAAACAGGTTTGTAACTTAATGGAAGAAAACGTCCTCCCCTAAAAGCTTGACTGAGAGGAGGCAGAGAGACTGATACGGCAGAGACTCAATGAGAGCGTGGCTGGGGAGGGGAGCTATTGTGTCAAGCCCAGGAGAAGAGAGGGGCGAGAAGATAAAACCTGAAAGACTTCATTCTGAAGCCTCGGGCTGTTTACTGAACCGTGAGCTGGGATAGTAAAGTACGATGACCGCACACAAACACACCCAGACCGTGCACATAAACAACGCACCGTACAATCATGCCTGGGATGATTTGAATGGCTGGGTCTGGGCCAAATGAGCAGATTACAATTTAAAGGACCTAACTGAGAGCTTTGTCATAGCAGGTTGTCACCTTCCTGACCGTGTCACAGAATGAGATTTGTGTTTTATTTTATTGGATCAGTGAATGCCTCTGAACTCATTCAAATGCAGGCAACACCCATGACAAGAATGTACCATGGTAACCATATAGAGTATACCAAAACACTAGGTAATACAGTAAAAAAAAAAAAAAAAAACAAGAGGCTCTGGAAATTATTTGATGTATACTCTAATAATAGGCCGATTTGTTTTATTTAGAAACAGTTGGCATAGGTGTAGGAACTATTTTCACATTTAGAAATTTATAGTTAATTTCTATTTATTAAATTTTTACAAATAAACAAGAAACACATTGCATTAAATGTCTAATTTAAAAGTAGAAATCCTGAAATAGGATTTTCTTGTAAAATGTTCTCCAATAATCATATAGTATTATTTATGTGCATTATAAGAAAAAAAAAGTTTTATTTTCACCCGTGACAAACATGAACATTTAGTTATTTACTTTGAAAAAATGATCACTTAGGGCAATGGCAAGTAACACATTAAATAAACATTCAATTTCGAAGTAAAATTAGTTTTTCATGTTTTGTTTGCAACTTTTTTTTTTTGTTACATTTTTAATTATAATTATTTTTTTGCCGATTTTTTTGTGACATTTTTATGGCAAACACCTCAGTAGTTGTAGCTATTTATCTATACTATTTTAGCCTAAACTGTGGCTACCATGGTATTTTCTCACTATTCAGAATAAAAAAGAAACCTACTGTATAAACATCCTCATTCAGGCCTTGGATTAGATTTCTGAGAAGATGATAAATTGTGCTTTATGGCCAGTGCATACTTTGGTTTAGCGCACACATTCATGCATCAGTCAGGGAGTGTTGGAGAAACACCAAAAGCCTCAACAGAACAGCAGGCGTGGCACTCGCAATTCACAACGGGCCGGCGTGACACGGACTAAACACACATTTGTTTTTTTTTTGACATTTATATTTATTGAATGGGTGCACACATTCAAGTCGAGTCTCCCACAGTGAAGGTATTAAGTACACCTCAGCTTTAAGGATCTTTCTGTTGACTAAAGGCCAATGAACCTACTCAACTGGTCACATATGAAAGGAGACCTGTGTAATTCAACACAGCTCCTTCACACCAGCCCAAGAACAGTGATATTAACCCCAATAAACAACTGTCTTCAATAGGAATAAAAGAACTGCAAACAACATTATGATGTAAAGCCCATGAAATTAAAACGGTTTTACACATATGTGACCTTGGACCAAAAAAACAGTCTTAAGTGTCAATTTTTCTAAATTGAAATTTATACATAATCTGAAACCTGGATAAATAAGCTTTCCATTGATGTATGGGTTATTAGGATTGGACAATATTTTTAGATGAAAATCTGGAATCTGAAGGTGCAAAAAAAAAAAAACGTTGAAGTTGTCCAAATTAAGTCTTAGCAATGCATATTACTATAGTAATCAAAAATTAAATTTTGATATATTTACGGTAGGAAATTTACCAAATATCTTCATGGAACATGATCTTTATTTAATATCCTATGATTTTTGGCATAATAGAAATCAGTCATTTTGACCCATTCAATGTATTTTTGACTATTGCTACAAATATACCCCAGCGATTTTAGACTGCTTTTGTGCTCATATACAATATGCATTTAAGTCTTTCATTATGTACTGCACAGATTTTTGTCCAAACATATACTCTCTATTTGTATCTTTTTTTTTAAGAGCACAAAATGTATGGTCAATCTAAAAAAAAACGTACTAAAATGGGTGTGTATCTCATTTGTGTACGCAAATAAAAAAAACTAATTGATTTTAAATTTACGATTTTTATTATTTTATATTCTGTGGCGAAAGCAAACTTTTTGTAAGAAAAAAAAAGAGATCAGATTCAAGTCTTACAATTATTATTTTCTTATTAATCAATGAATGACACAAAAAAGTTGGGCATTTCAAACATTCTTTTTTAAACTCACAACAGTTACATAAAAGCAAAACGTTTAAAAAATAAATTATATTAAAAGAAACATTGATCATTTAAAACATGACTGCACTGCACTTTGAGAGAATATAAACACCCAGTAAACAACCTGAGAACATTTCACAAATACATGTTGTTTGGTAACTATTCCATTAACTTTAATGCACCGAACAGTATTTGTGCACAAGAACAATTACTTAAAAAAAAAAAAAAAAACAATTTCCATTTCAAATTTGACATTATCCAATTGCATTTGAAATTCTATCTATCCTATACAAAAAACATATTTCACATTCAATACAACACCTAATATTAGCTATTGCAAAGAAAGTACACAAGCTTAAGACGTTACCATCTACACACTGTCAGATGAGATCTGTCTCCACAGTGTGTTACAGTACAAACTAACCGTTAATTCAGTGTATCTGTGCTCAGACTCGTATGATTACCGGTCTCTCCACATCAACAGTCCAGACCACTAAAAACACACACATGCTGCCAGAGATAAAACTGTCTACAGGTTTGCAAGGGGTTATAAAGCTCAGCATTTTATGATATTTGTGTGTTTTAATGCTAAAAGGGAGTTCAAATATATTTAATGAATGTGTTAGTGTGTTTTTGCTGTCGATTTACATATATATACATATATATTAAGATGGTTCTGAATGGTGTCTGCGTACATCTAGTGTTAAATGAAAGAGGGGCAAGAACATGTCAGAAATCAGATTAGCTCATGAATATTATATTGTTCACCTCATAGTCCTTGCTGGAGTGGAAGCTCTTTTTTATATTTAGATGTTTGTTCATTTAGCCCATATGGCAAACAATATATTTTTATGTTAAGATTGTATTATACAAATTATACATTATAATATTGTTATATTATATGAATAGTATAATGAAATATATTTTTCAAATTGAAAACACATTCTGTTTAAACCTTCAAATATTACATTATATATTTAAAGAGGCAAGACATTAAAAAAAAAAACACTGTTACAATCCAAATTTTCTGGTGAATGCAATTTTTTATATATATATTTAGGACAATATATAATGGAAAATATATTTAGACTTACAATATAAAACAAAAGATGTCCTAGAAATATATAAAGATATAATTAACTAAAAACGTATTAAAAATATATTTGTTAATTTTTCTGACATCTTTTAATTGTTCAGAAATGTATTCTCAAATACTATTTCAAATATTTATTTGTAATAAATTTGAATATATATTTGCCATAAAGGAGCAGAGGCTTTTTGCTTTTTTTTTCCAGCCATAAATCTTTAAATAAAGTTTATTTAAAAAAAAATGAAGGGATTTATTTAGAAATGAAAAAAATGAAAGGGAAATACCAGGAATAATGGCTGCTTCGTCTCTTTATACAAACAAACAAGAAAAGACACGCTGAGATTCTATATAGATGCATCTCTATCTAAAGAGATCTGAGCAACACAAGTTCTTCGAAATCCATGTCTTGGTCAAAGAGAAAATCTTAACAATGAAGGAAAGAATCAATATCAGACATCTGATGATAAGAGAAAGAAAAAAAATAATGCTAACATACCGGAACGCAATAATCAGCTTAAATCAGCATATTAACACTTTTCAGATTTAATCTTGAGATATGTTTGTCAACTCAAGGTGATTTAGAAAACAGGCCTGGAATCCTGATTACAGCAGGACGAATGGCTGTGGGGACGCCCACGGACAGAGTAGCAATTTCACTGCAAAACTGTGGTATGTCATTGTCTGCAAAAATGCATTTTTTTCCCTGCTTCCCAAGTTCAAGCATGTTGGATCTCGCCTTACTCTTAAAATACAATGTGTACAGCTCACTAAGAGACATGGGAACAGACGAGGGAGTTAAAAAAAGTGTAGCAAACCATGGCAAAGGTGTAAGAAGCTTTTAATCTCAAAGGCACACTTTGCCATGGATGACCTTCCATCGACAGCTCAGCAGAGTCTTCAGCTTCAAGTCAAGTTGGCCCTGTATATCTTCATTGCCTTGGGACATCCGGGTCTTAAAATCTCGATGTTTCAGTGTCTTGTGGGTGCGTTGAGATCTCAAACACGTGATGGTCTCGTCACTCCTCAGTGCATTTCAGGGTGGATTTTGTTACCCAAAACAGAGCTCTTTCAAACTGACCCCTGTGATGTCAAGCCGAGCTGTCGGTTTACGGTCAGGTGAAGCATTGAGAGGGTGATGGAGGCTGGATCATGTTTCTTGAGGAACAAAGGAAGCTGTCCACTTCAGCCAAAGGAAGGAAGAGATGCAGATAAGTGTAAACGGTCTTGCCGTCGACCTCTATCGTGTCCTTAAGATTGGGGTACGTTTGCACAGAGTATAACAATAGACATTTATAAACACGTTGAGCTCCTGAAAGGGCCAAACCTTCAGTATTAAGTCACTTGTGAGGGCAGTTTTTCCAGTTGCCTTGATAGAAGGTTTTTGCAGATCAAAATGAGTGATTAATGGCTGAAGGGTTGCTCTTGAAGATATGCTCTGAGGAAGAGATTTACATATCTGGTTACCCATGTAATGGATTTGTAAATGAAGAATGAGAATACTTTCAGCACATCGACGGCACAGGTATTCCCCGTTTCCCATTAAAATAACACAACGGCAAGAGTAAAGCAGGCTTCTATTGCAGAAAGCTTCCCACACCCAATGAACAGACACAAAAACTAGTTTTCTTGCGACAGCGGAGCCACTCCTTTGTTAGTCCTTCAGATCGAATAATATCCCTTCTTTCTTTTTGAAGCATATCTTTGCGAAAGGGTACAGAGTATCACGCAGGAAAGTCAACACCCTGAAGACATTGCATAGAGCTAGCATGGAAATCAACAAGAAATGAAGCTAAATAAATAATGTTATAATGCTATGCACTTACCAGGTCACTTCACAGCCACATATCGCTTTAATATGGAGATGGAATGCTGAAGAAAAAAGGAGGAAATAATTACAACATGGACAGATTATAATATATTATGAATGAATGAAATAAACCACTAGGTAAAGAAAGAATGGGGTGTAGTCACTATAGGTAAACACAGAAACAATGAATCTGCACAACTAAAATAAAACCTCACAAGTTACTGAGAACTCCCCTTACTCTCAAAGCATGAAATAACTTGGGCTAAAAGTCTATTTTTAATTAGCTTTAACTATTTTTATTGATTCGATTCAGTATTCAATGGGATATAACTGCACTAGCATTTGGGTTGGTAAGATTTATTTATTTTTTGTCATGATTTCAATAAACTTCATTCTGGCATTGCATTCTCAGCAAAGTTTGACTTCAAATGAAATAAGGTAACTTAGAAGAAAGCACAAGTTTGGGGTGGTGCACACATGATGTCTAGGAAGGTGATTCACAATCTTTTGGGACACAGCCAACGTTGTTCGATGTTGCGCAATCATTAAAATCCTGTTAGTTGCAAACAAATTACACATTTTATGTTCTTCTGGTAATGTGATTACAGAGTGAAGAATATATTCTTGCAAAATACATTTCTTTGTCAGTGACAAAACAATCTGAACTACTCATGCTATGACAAATAGGCCAAGCCCTCATAGTGTTAATGAGACTTTATTGACATGCGCAACAGATAACAGAGCGAAATAACCAAGCAACAAGACAGACAGTTGTGCAAGGCTGAAACTGCTCCAGAAACACTCACAAGGTTAAGACAGTGAGACGTGTGTGGACAGGACTGACATTCCAACCATATTCCTCAATGATCTCCTTTTAACTGTACTTCTGAATCCTTCATCGACATACACCAGAGATTCGGATTAAAAGATAATTATTTAGCAGGTAAATTAAAGTAGTTACGTCCTTTCCTTTCACATGAATACTAAAGTCAATCAAAGAGACTGACATTTAGTATCAAATTAGAAAAAGAAGAGATGTCCTTCAAATATTTCTTATATATGTATATATTTATTTATTAAAATAGCATTCACAACTGAGGCAGAATAGACCTCAGTGTAAAGACTTAATTTGTAATATATTATGAATGAATGCACTAAAGTTGTATGCTATCTGTGACAGAAATCATAAAACAAATGAAGGGGAGTTTGCCTTCACTCCCTTCCAGAATACATTTGTCACAGATGAAAAACTCGAATTGCAACTTCCAGCCTAAAGATCTGATACATTTTGAGGGGAAACTCTTTAGATCTTTACACAAACTTTGCATTTCAGAAACTGAAACACATCTAAAAAATGCCAAAGAAATGCAATGTACTACCTACACCTGTGGTTTTACAAGCAATGTGTGTGTGTTTGCATTTCTGTGAGTCGTGCTAGTTTCTTATCAAATAAACATCTCTCTGTTAGACTAATCAGTTTCATTTACATATGCTATTCCTCAAAGCTTAGTTTTGCATTTCCAGTATTTCCTGTCCTTTCCATTTGCTGCTACATACAGTATGCTATCAAAATCCATTTAGGTAGGAACACAGGCCTTCTATGAAATTATCGGTATGAAGCTCCTCTGATTAGAGGTTTGTCTAAACAAGACAGATTTTTCCATTTACTATCATCTATCTGATAAAATCGATGTCAAAGTTCTTCTAGACTAAATTTAAAAAACATTGTCCTCTAGTTTCTTTATCATCTCAGCACAAGATAGGAATGTAAGCTGCCGTCTGCTTTCAGAGTCAAGCGTAGAAGGGTTGGGTGTGGAAGGCTTGGCAAACAGACCTCACCACTTTGAGTACTTGGCGGTAAAAGATTTGAAGAAGGGAGCACAAAGGCAATAAAACATCCATAGAGCAACAGTAAACCCAAAAAATGAAAATTCTAATTTTTAAGCTCGATGATATTCCAAACATTCTAAATTCGCTGTTGCGGAACACAAAAGATAAAAAACACCAGAACTTTCTGATATGGAATATGTGAGTCATACAAGTCAACTACTTTTAGTTTTTCTTCCCGGTTTAGGTTTGAAACAGGTTTTGGAATAACATGTGACTGAGTAAATAATGACAGATTTTTCAGGTTTATGGTAACTATTCCATTAACTTGATTCTGAAGGATCATGTGACATTGAAGACTAGAGTAATTATGCTGAAAACACAGCTTTGCAACACTGGAATAAATTACTGAAAATATATTCAAAACAGTTATTTTTAACTGAATATTTCACAATATCGCTATTTTTCTTAAATGCAGCTTTGAGGAACATAGGAGAAAAATCTTACCAACCCCAAACTTTCCTAATGAATCAGTGGGATTACATTACCAAATACAAGTGCTTAACAAAATTCTGAGTTACATACCACAGACAAGACTGAACAATACTGCCACATTATTAGCACTGTACCATCACACTAACACCACTATAAAAGACTATGGAGTCACGAAAGAACAAGAATCACTTCATTCACTTTAAACTGCCTCTTCCAATGCGCCTGGAATGGAATCAGGAAGTAGCAGAATGCATCATATCCTTTCTGACAATTACAACACATGTGGGCTGAAGGTTTACTGATTGATACTGTTATGTGTCATGTCACCGAAACAACACCCGTATCCTGTGAGGTCAAAATGTTAAGTGATGAAGTTATTTGTATGTACTGTCATCATGTCATTGCCTGATTATCAGTTTTAAACATCTGCGGATATAAACAAATTATAAGGACGGTATGGGGCGACATGGAGAGTAAAGATCTACAAGCTATGAATGTGAAGAGAAAGAGACAACTGACAGCTTTTGAGGCTTAATGGTGATTATTATACAAAATCATTTCGAATCAAACCTACATTTATATGCACTGGATTTATGAATGTGACAGGAGGGTAGAAGAATGAATTTTAGACTCACTCTGTGTTTGACTTTTTGTTGCACTTTACACAACAAACGATGATGATCACGGCCAGAATCACGGCAATTACAATCCCAGCAATTGCTCCACCAGACAGGCCCTCATCTACCGTACCGACCTCTGCAAAACAGAAGGTGTTTAGATTATTATAGACCAGACACACACACACTCCACAAACACAACAAATGAAAATCACATATTGTGTCTAAACACATAAACTATCATGCTGCAACACCTGCATATGGCCGGTAACTTGAGAAAATTTGCTTGCCATGAATAATTTTACCACCCCATAAATGTGTGTGTGCATTATTTTATTAAGAAAACAGGCCAGACTAATTGGGGAAAATAACTGCAGTTTTTAGTATTATTATTATTTTAACCAAATAAAAAAAATAAACAAATCAATAAAGAAATATCATTATAATACCTTATGAGCTATAAAGTATTTAAAAAAAATACTACTTAGATAATATTACAATAACAAATGCAATATATAATACTATATTAACATTTTGTAATCATTATTCAATTATTAAAATATATTAAGATGTAAATTAACATGAAACACAAATATTAACTTATTATTGAATTAATAAGTCTTGCCAATATATCAGTATTTGATAAAGAATTCTATACCGATAATACCTGTACCGATACTCTTAGATTTTTGTTTTGAGAGCAGAGAATGGGAAAGAATTGCTGAACTGCCACGTTTACCTGTGACTGCGAGATTGTGTAACTCTTTTTTCGTGATTCCTGTGATAGAGTTGAATGCCTCGCAGGTGTACATGCCACTGTCCTTGACACTGGCCTTGCCAATAATGATGTCTGGCTGGCTGATGTTCAGTAATGTATCATTGAGCTTCCATGTGAATACACTGGGAGGAACAGATTCTGCAGAGCAATTTAATACTGCACGTTCTTCAAACTTTACCGCCTTCTTCCCTTCAATTTTCACCACTACTGGACCATCTGAGGGACACCAGAGAGATTGGCTCAGTTAGAAAGGTTACATTTACATCAGAGTAATGCAAACAAACAGTCGTAAACTGAAGCAGAAAGGAAACCACCACCATTTGCAAACAAGATAATGTTTAGTCTAATGTTTAGATGAGGCAACAAAAGAGAGGTGATACATGAATCACCATGTCCTAAGCAGACATTTTAAACGTCACGTCTGGTTGGGTCACACACAGTGAATGTTGATTATTTTTATGTAAAATCCTTTTTTAAGTTGATTGCTTTATTTTAATTCAATGCAACAGTTTATGTGAGAATAAATGCACTGTATGAGCGTTCACGGTGAAAAGCATCTCACATAAACAGTATTTCAATGAATGTCTCCTCTCTTGGATACTTACAGCTGACCACCATCACATAGGTGCTTTCGTCTTGGTTGACTTTGTTCTTCAGTTGGCACTTGTATTTGCCAGCATCCTCTTTAAGAACTTTAACAATGGTCAGAGTTTTCTTGTCAGCTGAGAGAATTACACGGTCACTAGGAACGACAGGTTTGCTATCCTTCAGCCATTCTGCAGTCTCAGCTTTACCAGCAGCTGCTGAGCAGGTGATGTTGACCGTGCTGTTACCATCGATGAGAAGTGATAAGGAGCTGGAGATATTTGTTCCAGATAAGGCCTCTAGCAGAACACAACAGAAGAGAAGAGAAGTGGTGCTTTCAGGATATGGACCCTCATTACAAGGTGAAAAACAATTCTAAAGTTCACCAAGGCTGCATTTATTTGACTAAAAATACAGTAAAATACAGCTATATATTTTTATAAATTAATAATAACTTTTATATGTTTCAAAACGTAACTTATTTGTGATCAAACGGAATTTTCAGCATCATTACTCCAGTCTCCAGTGTCACATGATCCTTCAGAAATCATTCTAATGTGCTGATCTGTTGCTCAAGAAACACTTCCTTATATATATATATATATATATATATACAGATGTTCTGCTTAATATTTTTGTGGAAAACAAATAAAAAGAACAGCATTTGTGAGTTTAATGAAGCCATGCTGAATAAAAGTATCAATTTCTAATAGAAATATTTTACTGTCACTTTTGATCAATTGAATGAATCCATGCTGAATAAAAGTATATATTTTCTTCAAAAGAAAGAAAAAAAAACATACAGTACTGACCATGAAGTTTTGAATAGCACTATAAATGGCACACAACTGGGATTGGTCATTTTAAATTTCATTTAGATTGTGGCTTTCGGTTAGGGTTAGGGTTAGGGTTAGTAAAGTAAAGTAAAGTCTTACTTTAAAAGGCGCAAAGACAATCCTGGCCAGGATTTCTAAATTATCTTTGCTTTACCATTGTTTTCAGACCTGCTGAAGTTAATGACTATAATGTAGTTTGACCAATAGCGTGCAGGCATTCTACAAAATCGACAAATCGAGGCAGGATCTACGGAGAATGTGAATGTTGCAAATATGCGTACACAATTTATGAGCACTGTAGAAAGCATGTCAATAACAATAAAAGGATTTTAAAAAATGACAAGACATCTTAGACAATTCAGAAATCCCGGCCAGGACGTGAGTGGAAAAAAACAATCACCCTTCAATCTGGCCGCGTGAAATAATCTCTCAATGGGTTTTCTCAACAAAATCTCTCACCATAGCATTTACTTTTGACCATCGCCTTCTCTGGCAGTATTCTCTTGTTTTTTTCAGACATCATTACTGTGGAATGTTCCAGTCTGATTCAGACTCATTGCATTCACCAAATACCTGCAACTCTACCATTTAGCACATTTTGTCTTCCACCACACTGCTTGTGTTTTTAGTTTCGGGTAAGATACATTAACAGCTGCATATTAACTCTCTCAAATCATCTAGAAAAAATGCATTTGAGAAATGCATTTGTAACCAAAAAGGCATTCTTCATATTAGTTCTCGTTAAATCGGTTTTGCATGAACAGTTTGCATTAAAATTTTAAACAAAATCAATGACACAAGAACTTTAAAATCAACCCTGCACTGACAGATCACTCACGGTATACTGTGAGAGAAACCTTAACCAAGCGGTACCTGCCCAAACTCTATGTGTCGTCAGACCATTTGTATTCTGCTTTCTTTAGTGTGTGGGTTTCACACACGTGGAAACACCTCAGGGGAAGCACTGTTCTTTACAAAAGCCACAGAGCCTGAGACCACGGGTTCAGAAGCCATGCACAATCAATCTGCCCTCAATCAAAGAAAGCAGAACATTCCTGTAACTTCTACCCGCTAACATGAGCCGAGGCAGACCTCAGAGCAAAGCAGACGAACAGGTTCACTTTTAAGACAGGTAGCCATTTTGAATAAAAACAAAGAAACAAACAGCTGTTGCTGGGTGATATAAAACAAAAGTATAGTTCACCCACAAATGACAATTTTGTCATAACGTCATTCCAACCTTGTATTACTTTTTTTTCAGTGTAACAAAGGACAATTTCTGAAAAGTTACCAGTTGTCTTTTCTTTTTTTTTTTTTTCATGCAATTACAATGAATAGGAGCCTGAAGATTTCAAGTTTTTCAACTAATGAAAATGCATCTTCGGAATATAATAAAAGCAGTTCATGACTTATACTCTATATTCAAAATCTTCTGAAGCCATGCAATTGCTTCGTGAGAAATTTAAGTCATCATTTAAACTGGTTTTGTGAACTAGGTCAATGAATAAATTGAAAAGGACCATTAAACACATGAAGAAGAGCTGTTGAAAGTGTCAATCTCTATCCATTTCTCACTTAAAGTTATCGTAGGATTTTGGAAGATATATGCATGAAATGTAGGATATGAGTCTTATTTTATGCTGTCTTTGTGTCGTTTTTGAAGTTTGAAAGCCTTGGTTCCCACTCTTTGTGATTGCAATGGAGAAGTGCAACCAGCAGCAATTCACCTATTGTGTTCCAGGCAAGAAAGTCATGCGGGACTGGGATAGCACGAGTAAATAATGACTTAGAGTTACCATTTCTAGGTAAACTAACCCTACAACATTTAACAGATCTCAAATCTCATTTTAGTTTCGTTTCCATTATCTTTTCAAGGCAAATATACGTGTTCCTCTTCCAGAGTACCTACATTTTTTTTATTAATCCTCATCTTACTTCTTGGCAATTAAGTCACCATGGTAAAGCATGTCCATCTCTGTACTGCTCCACTGCTAATCAAAAGATTTCAATGGATGTCTTTACTTGCACTCTTAAAAACAATGGTGGCTCTATATATTAAAAGGGCCTCTTAAAAGGCTTTTCTAAAATAAGAATATCCATATAGAAATAAGCGTATTCAAATACAAAATATGCAAGAAAGTAGCTTACATGATCAGTGATTTTCTAAAAAAAAACATTTATAATTATCAGTTTAATTTGAGAATTTGAATACACACACATACACACACTTATATATATATATATATATATATATATATATATATATATATAAAACTTTCTCATTGGTTCTTAATGGAAGAACCAGTTATTTAGTGGACTGTAGGCTATGCATTTGCATTTACTTAGAATACTGTAATACTGTAGTAGTACTAGAGAAACACACACAACTGATGAAACTTCTGTTTGTTATTAAATCATCTGACTTTAGGTTTCTGACTTACCCAGAACAGACACCACAGCGACCTGCGAGGAAACGTAGCGATTGGTCTTTGCATTGTAGGCCACACAGCTATAGTTTCCACTGTGTTTTTCCTCTAAACTGGTGAGGGTAATGTTGGCCGTGGTCTTCTGAGGCATCGCCTCGCCATTAAACATCCACTGGAGCTGAGCAGGAGGGTCAGACTGGGCTGAGCATGCAAGGGTTAAATTAGAGCCTTTCTGGAGAAATGAACCTGTTGGAGTTTGTGTCATGACGACATTCTCTGGGCCATCTAGACAGACATGGGAGAAAGAGACGATAAAAAAGAGGCACAAGCAAAGGTTAATAAAGTGCTTGCAAGGCAGCTATGTTTTATAGATTTTTGCAAAAAAAATTCCCAATCCTTTTTTTAGGAAATAAAATTCTAGTCTTTGACAATAAATATAAAAATAGGTTTTTACTAGAAGAAAAACACCAAACATTGTGCCATGTTACACAATTTCACATACTCCATTTGATCAAGATATTGTAAATGATTATCTATAGATGAAGATGATGTATTTTGAGTATCTGGATGTGGTTATAGTTCAGGCCAGTGAATCCTACTGCAACTCTATTTTTTTTTTTGAAAGCACTGATAGTCTCTGCTGCAATGCATTTTATGACCACACCATGCACTTCAAAAAGATTTGATCTGTAAATGCACACATGCATAAACAATCCATATTTTAACACTTTCATCCGCTTCCTGCAGTTCACAGACTCATTCACTACCCTATTTAATCTAAGGTTCAGAATCTGTCTGTACTAGAAAGTCTCTTCTGATCTCTGCTGTCATGTGTGCTCTCTAGTGCACACCATCTGCAGAGACAGAGTGCATATAGTAAAAACAAGACAATCTCAACATATCTCAACTAGCACCAAAACAGTACATTCTGACCAAACCTGGACAATAACATTTTCTAGGCACGTAAGTGCACACCTTTAGTTAAAAACAACGTAAATGGTGACTGTTCCTCACACAAAGCCATTGAATAGCTTTAAACTGCTTTTAATATAGTGCAGATGTTGTATGCACCCCTCATGTTGCTTTTTGTCTAGCTTGAAAGACATGGTCACTATGAACGGTCACTCCATGGAAAGTATTGCCTCAACAAAAAGGTTACATCATATGGGCTTGAAACAACATAAGGGTGAGTAATCAATGACAACCTTTTGGCCGAACTGTTCCTCTAAGGCATTTGTGTATTTGTCTTAGATTAAGCATGTGTGGGTGTGATCAGGTACGTACAGCTCACAGTGAGATTGAAGGGAGCGCTCGTCCCTGACTCCAGTGGGTTCTTTGCAATGCAGATGATGGGTCCTCGCAGATCTGTACGGCGAACTTCAGCGATAGTTAGCTCATTGCCGACTGCATTTAGTTTCATATGTGTGCCATCCACCACCAAAGGGACTGAACCGTTCAGCCACTGGTAAGTAAAGGAGCCTTTGGCAGAGCAGGAAAGAACCACGGTGCTATTGAACTCTACAGGTTCAGATAGATTGGACGAAATCTTGACATCAGTTATGGGTTCTGGAGAAAAAAAGAAGAGAACCATGGATTGGGTTCATTCAGAAACATCTTTGCGGTTGCTTAGACCTTCCCAGGGAAAGAAACCTAAGGTTAAGTGCCTTGCTGAAGGGCATAATAGTGACAGGTCATGACTTGCTTTTTGGGCGATCCAACCAACAACCACTAGATAACCAACCCTTAGATTTAACAACATACTGTACATCATACATAAAAAAAGTCTCCTAAACAGATCTAAAATCTCTGTAAATGCTTGATTTCAAGTCAATGAATGAATGTCTTTCAAATGAATCATATTGCAATACGTTTAAGCAAGTAACAAAATGAGTCTATAGCACTATATTATCCATTTGGGTTGATTCAATCATATCATTCATCGTTCTCTAAAACCTAATGCAAATTGCATATTACCAGAAATTAACCCACTGTTCAGTTGTGAAATTAACTGTTTTTGAGATTCAGTGCAGCACACGAACTGCTATAAAGTTTACTTTTTGCATCCAACTACTGCTTTTAGCAAATTTGTGCAGACTTGAACCTTCAACCTTTCATTCATCTTCAGACCTTCAAACACTAGGCTTCTCTAACATGGTTTCTAGTCTGTAACTATACAGTATACCTGAAGATTGCACTTTATAGTCAATACTTACCAAGAACTTCAAGATCAATCAGTCCATTCAGTGACGTTCCTTGCATATTGACTATACTGAGAATATATTCCCCTTCATCCTCCTTCACCAGCGGCCCGAGCTGAAGCTCACATGTTGTTTGATTGTAGATGACTCTGCTGGTGTATTTCTCATCAATTTTAATGGTGTTTGATACTTTGATATGTGTAATTATCGATGTAATTATATCAGCTTTGTTGAAATTCCATGTTATGGTTATAAAATCCTGTGTTGAGGTGATTGTTGTCTTGAAGGTCACATTTTTACCTGGTTCAATGAGGTAAGGAGAAATCTAGATTAAAACAGCCCTGCTAAGTTCTTAGAAACGTATCTAATATTTTATGAATAGCTTCATGCATTTTTATTAATATTTAGATTCAAAGAACAAACGGTTTACTGAAATTATACTCAAATACTGTCCATGCACCTTGAATAAATGTGAGTACACAGCAGATTTTCGTCACGTGGCAACAAAATGGTTTAGTTATGCCACACTGAGTTTGATTTGGTAGAAATTTTTCAAGTAAATGTAATTAAAACTATGAAATTATACTCTAAAATTAATAATACATTGTGGCAAACTTCTAAAATATCAAATTACTACATATTTTCCCACCAAAGATTTCCAGACATTTTTTAAATGAACAAATAACAGAAAACAAAAACACACCGAACCATGGATAAACCATACATGGACTCACCTACAACGCCTTTCGCTTTGTCTGTGACAAGCGGGTTGCCCTCGGAACAGCATCCTATTAGAGGAACGATTTTCAGTCAGGACACTTAAGGTGAACTTAAGCATTGAAATTAAACTATTTAAAATATAAATTAAACTACATTATACATTATGCCCTGATCTAGGTTACTGTTTAAAAGCTTTCAATATTTTTAGATACAGCATTTAAGTTTCTGAAATGTTAAAATAAAAGACTACATGTGCTAAGTGACATTATTGTCTTTAATTTTTTTGTTTTTATCTTACCAAGAGCGGCCAAAATGAGCAAAGGCAGCCTAAAGTTAGAGAAATCCATATGGAGAGATGTGAGTCCCTGGAGCGGCAGACAGGAATGCGCGACGGTGAGACTTCTCTGGAAGAACTTGAGAAAGTTAACGCGACACACCCAAGCAGTTTACCCGAACCCGCCCCGTTCAACCTGTACTCTTCCGTTCTCATCATTGACCGAGCTTCAGAAAGGTGAAACATTGCCCCCTAGACTTCATTTGTCATTGGCATTTTGTTTCTTACCATTTAAAAGCACGCAGCAGGTTGCATATTTGCACAGAATACTTAATCAGAGAATGTAAACAAACTGTCAGTATAAATAAAAAGTTATTATTATTATTATTATTAAATAAACATTAAATACAAAAGTAAAGTAAAAACAAGATCAGGCTGTTGTATTAGCACTACAATATATGCACATACAAATAAAACATGAATAATAAAAATATTTAAATAAATTATATATATATATATATATATATATATATATATACATATATGTATATATATATATATGTGTGTGTGTGTGTGTGCGTATGAAAATAACAAAAATGAATGATGTTTTTTTTTTTTTAAATGTGAATTAAAACTTAGACAAACAACCTGTTTAAGAAATCATGCTCTTTCTCAGGAACAGTTGCAGATAACATTAAACTATACTCTAAAGTCTAATGTGGGGATGGGCATGTATTTTTTGTTTCTACTGACTCCTAGTGTCAAAATGAGACACTTCATGCTTGCATATGGCTGTAGCAAAAAAAAAAAAAAAAACAGAAACAAGAGTTGGTAATTGTAAATTGGTAATAGGGATCTAATTTTTACAAGCTTAAAGGAGCTCAACAAAAATATTGGATCACTTTTTCCCCATTGCATGCGACAGTGTCTTCGATCAATGTATTTACATCGGTTCTCTCTTACTTTACCATTTTGACATCATCTGAAAAGGTGTTTTACCTAATCTAGCAGACAGTCTCTTTGAATATGCTCCCATGTTAATAAATATAATGCTTTGGGACTAGTCTTTGCATAGTAATATTTAAGAGTTTGTCTCTGAATACTGTGTCTGCCCCCCTGCCACATGATGCTCCCCTTGCTCATCCATCCTGCAGTCAAAGGACATGCAGCTGCGCTTGTGTGTAGTTCTGTGAGAACACCTTACAGAGACAGATGCCTTTGAAATAGTCGTCTATGAAGCTTTACAGATGTTCATACTTCTTACAGTGATCCCCTGGAGAGCTGAATGACTGTGGAACAACACTGCTGGCAGTCGGTCTGCTCAAGAGTGAGCTGAAACTGAAAAACAATTATCTTAAGATAACACCATTTTCTGATTTATGTCTACCTCCAACTAATAACTGCCCAGGGGTGTTGCATATGGGAACCGAGTGAACTGACTTGCCATCACATGTTTTCATATTTAGTAGTACAGGGCCCCAAATTAGACATTTTTTACCCTTCAGGGAGAAAAAAAATCAAGTTGATACATATTTTGAAATAAGTAGTGCTGAAAGCTATCAGTATAGACTAATAATAATTTTGTCCTCAGTTAAATTCTTGCCCAGCTGTAAGTTGTTTACTATATCACTATATATAGTTTTACAATACTGACAGCTGGTTTAAGGAATAATAAGGTATAATGCAATGCCAAGGTTTTGGGACAATTTATGAGAAATGACTCTTTAAATTGACTTTTCTATGCACTGAAGGATAATTATTTCAAATTAAAGATGTTTTCTTTTATGAATCACGAATCAAACAAAGGGAAAATCCTGGCTTTTAAAATAGTATACATTATTCAGAAATGTCAACTATAGAAAATATGAAAATTTTAGTTTGCAACACTTCCGCAGTGTGCATCAGGGACATTGTGCATTTACCTAGAGGGGGGGGGGGGGGGTTGTACTAGGTGTTGTCCAAAACAGAATACAACATGAAGAAACAGGGGAAGACACTCTTTACTTACTTTTTTTTTATGCAGTTGTAAGATTTCCAGTAGCCTAGTGGGAATCCTAACTTGAGCCTATATTGTTTTAATTATATAGCTTGATAAATTGATTTTCAAAAAAGGGAAGCTTTGACTTTATGTGGGTTAATTATTTCAGAATTTTAATTTTAAAGCTGTGGAAGTTGCAACTTAATGAGACCAACCAATTTTGCACATGTATATGAATGATTTCTGCCACAGCAATTTACCTAAAAAAATTGTGCATTTAAATTTTCTTCGGAATTAAATAAAAATCCAATAATGTCAGAGACCATGTGTGGGGCACAACATCTGAGGTTAAATATTTTAATACATGATTACAGCATTTCTCTCTGTAATGTTCTGACCCTTTCACTAGGTCTAGAAGACTGTTTAAACATAGATTCTCATTTTGTCCTTTTCTGTATTTTCCTTTAAGACAGTGTTGCTCATTTCACTTGAGCTCACAGTCGGTGCTTCTTCCTATATTTTCTTATTTTGCTGCCCTAATTTTACCCCAGACACCCAGGCCAGAACATTACATAAAACACACTGCTTTCGTCTGTGAACATCTCGATGGAGCCACTATCCTCTGGTAATGCTTCTGTCAACCACTGGAAGGCAGTATTGTACAGATTATTTCACCGTTTTCTCTGTTGCATGTAAAAGCACAAAAAGCTCATCTTATCATATCCCTTTGTGTAATTCATAAGCAAATGTCAGGTTTCCTTGAGAATACTGTATGTGTGGGAATGATTTAATATCGCCTGTCCTGCTGAATTCTTAATCGGTGTTTAAAAGGTTGCTGACATCTGGTTACAGTTTGTTAAATAACGCGTTTAGTGTAGTGGGTGACTCACCTGTGCTTGTCCTTCTAAGAATGCTTAAACATTTAATTGTAAACATAACAGACACATCCGATTACAAACATACAAAGAGACTAGCTGTAGCATTCAACACAACAATTGTGTCCTAACAAGACGAGACGCAAGTAAGTTGTCAATCCACAATGAAAGCGGGAAAAGCTACACGGCATGATTCAAACAAACCACTTCATGTAAACATCTCGGTAAACTCACTAGTGACGATTTTGTCACGATAGCAGCAAGAGACATAAAATAAAAATGAATATTTGTAAGAGCCCTGTAAACAACCAGGCAGGCATTATTAGAAACAAGTACTATAATAACTTCTGTAGAATTAAATACTTGCGGTTAAAACTTTTCTTGCACTGGATCTAAATTTTGTACAGGAATATGACGGTTATGTTGAGCAGGGTTTTGGACCAATTATATTTCACTATGGGCGGGGCCACACGGAAAGACTTCGCGGGTATTGGCTGCGCCCGGAAAAGAATGAAATTTCAAACGAGAGAGAACGTGAGAGAATGTGTGTGTGTGTGTGTGTGTTTTTTTATCTAAAATTACATTTCTAAAGATAAAAAGCAGTATAATAAATATCATGTCTATGTCATGTCATTCATCGCATGTCGTGGGTACAGGTAGCCTAAGTAGCCTTTTATTACAAAACTACGGTAATTCTGATTTACTTAGTTTTAAACATTTTATCTGAAAATGAATTAACTTAACCTTGAACACACCTGGTTAGGACACGGTGTAATGATTTGAAAGCATTCAAAAAAATATAATGTATTGTAGATAGAGAGAAGGAGGGGTGAATCAAACTAGTTCATCAACTAACAGAAACATTTATTAAGGGCGAAGGTCACAGTTTGAATCACCGTTTATTCCAAACATGTGTCTATATATTTAACGAAAGAGGGCAACAGCCCTCCTACATTACCCCACAGCTTTATTGGAATATTAATAACAATATATAATCTGAATCATTTGCCTTATTTTCTTCATTGTGGGTGTGATTATTTAAGCACTGGTATAGAAATCTTTGAAAATTAATGAGAAATAAAAAAAATCAGCTTTGGTTAAAAAATGACTATCACATTTCCATCTCCCTTGACACAAATGCACTCACTCTCAGACACAATCATAAAGCACCAACATACAAATGCTATAATGCTGCAGATTCTAAACAGGGCTTCTATGTTTACACTTTGGATATAAATCGATATTGGCATCTCACAAGCACCCAGACAGTAACTTCTAGAGCACTTCAACAAACCATTCATGATAGAGGCTCATTTAGTTCTGTAATGAAAAACATCATTAATTGTCCTCTCACATAATCAGATAAATGCCCCTTCAGGTGCACAAAGGGTTTTCGGTCTCATCTTGTTGTTGTTGTCATTGTTCAAGGGATGAAAAGGGTTTCTCGGTGTCCTCACAAATTGCAAATATTGACATGCAGCTTGTTTAAAGCCAACATGAAATCGAAGCTGATCCTATTTAGTTTCTTTACACACAATCCTGGCCTTATTGTGAATGATTCACCAGTTAAGGAAAATGCTAAAAATTTTAACTTTCTTGCTTCGGAAATAACTTTCCTGTTCGGTTGACATCATTGAGATTGTGCGGCTATTAGTATTAACCAACAGCCAAATTGGTACAGTAATGCAGCCTTTTTAAAAGCTTGCCAATATTTAACAGTAATTCAATGACAGGTAACAATAATACAATAAAGTTTATGGCAAAAATAGCAAATAAAGTATAGACTTAAGTATAGATTTGGAAAATCAGTGTTACCACTGGGATTTGCTGAGATGGTCTCAAGGGTGAAACTCTACAATCCAATGATAATCAGACTTGGAACACTCACTTTGCGATATCCAATCAATTGCTGATGGATAAAATCCCGCCCTAAATATTCCGTCTTGAATATCCTGTTTTACCTGGAAATATGTCACACAATGGAAGTAAACTGGGTTTTTAATGTTTTCATGTTGATTTTAACCTTTAAAGGTTGGTGTTTAAAGACAGAAGATGAGAAACTGAAACCAGTTGAGTAATCTTAGAGGTTGAAGTAGAGGAAAACCAACTCCCGACCACAAAACCACCCATAAAACGTACAAAAATCTATATACTTAGTCCTCAGAGAAGTAAGTAAGTGGGGAAAAAACAGGTATTGTGTGTGTGTGTGTGTGTGTGTGTGTGTGTGTGTGTGTATATATATATATATATATATATATATATATATAAAAGGTTAAAAGAATAAAACAGAAGAAAAAGTTAGAAAGAAAAACAAGCAAGAGAAATTCAAGAATACAAATGAATTGTAACCCTCCCCCTTATTTAAAGAAAGAAAGAAAAGATCAAATGTATTTGCACCAAAGTCATTTCAGTTTGACATGTGCACATTTGAGACCCTGGACCACAAAAGTATAATATATATATATTTTTTAATTGAGATTTATACATCATCTGAAAGCTGAATAAATAATCTTTTCCATAGATGTATGGTTTGTTAAGATCGGATAATATTTGGCCGAGATACAACTATTTGATCATCTGGAATCTGAGGGTGCAAAAAAAATCGAAATAGTGAGAAAATCGCCTTTAAAGCTGTCCAAATTAATTCTTAGAAATGCATATTACTAATCAAAAATTATTTTTTTTTTACATTTACGGCAGGAAATTTGCCAAATTTCATGTAACATGATCTTTACTTAATATCCTAATGATTTTTGGCATAAAAGAAAAATCTAAAATTTTGACTCATACTATGTTTTTTTGGCTATTGCTAAAAATATACCTCAGCGACAGCGACTCAAAACTGGTTTTGTGGTCCAGGGTCACATTTTAGGTAAAGACTCCATCGTCCTCTCACAGGAGTGTAGATCCGCATTTCTATGCAAAACTAACAGCTGTCCTCATAGTTTTCCTCCGCTTTTTCCTTTACGACATGTTGCATAGCATACGTTCATGGGATATTCATTACATAGTCTCAACAGCATGCCAAACCTCACTGACTGAGCAAGCGGTTGGCTGAATCATCTTTCTCTCACTCAGTGTCCATTAATGTAATTTTGCATCCAAAAATGGCCTTTATTTGCAGTATCCCAGAGGTCACTTTGACTGGAGGCGTGGGCAGAGTCTTTCAGTCTGTCCTCCAGCACTCATTTACATTAAATTCTTGTCCTGATAAAAGTTTCCTAACTCTCAGTCCTGCTTGCAGAGGAGATCAGTAGAGGGAGTTTTAGTGGGTGGCAGCGGTCTTGGAGGGGGTGTGGGTTTGGCCCTGCGTGGGCTGCCCGAGCCTCCTCCTTCGCTGTCGGTGTTTGTATTGGAGGTGGAGGGGGGCGGCAGCGACAAACGCGGGAGAGAGGATGTGGCAGAGGCCAGCGGAGAAATGCGCGAGCAAGAAGACGTGGAGCGAAGGCTCTGGATCCTCCGGCACTCCTGGCACACACGCACATGTGTGCAGCCGCGGGGCACCTCCGTGGGGACCAGAGCGGGTGCGCTACTGGGGACACTGGCACTGAGAGGGTCCTCCAGAAGTCGCTGGGGGCCCGGGCCCATTTCCGCAGCACCCCCGCCGGGTCCCGGTCCTGCAGCCACGCCGGTTGGTGGCCCCGTCCCGCTGTAGAGTTTGCCATTGCTGAGACGCATGTCCCTCACGAGCCGCATCTGACGGGGAGCTCCTAAAGGGAGACGAGCTGGGTGCCGGAGGATGCCCTGGGACGAGAGGGGCCGTCGGCGCCGCAAACGAGAGTTCTTTTTACAGGAGATAACATTTCTGAATTCAGTCATCATTTCCTGACATACTGAGACCTTAGTGAGGATCAAAGAGAAGGAGAGAGAGGAAAGAGAGTCAGGAAGGAAATAAAATGAAAAAGACAAAATGAAAATGGACAGGAGTAAAGTGAAAACAGAACATCATTTGCTCAATTATCCTGAAATGGGCAACGCTATTCGTATCGCCTACTGAAACCTTTTTCACTTCAATAGCCCTCATTGTGCACAACAACATTTAGTGTTTTAATGACTTGTACAGCTTATTTATAGTATTTTCACTAACATTTTCTAAAATATTTTGACCATGGCATCAATGTACAGTCATAAAATATATTATATAAGGATATACATTTACATGTCTACCAGTCCTATTTTAAATTAAGGCTACATCATATACGCTTGTTTTGAATTAAGAAAAGGAAATATCTCGATTTTAGTCGTTTCAGATTATTTTGATGCTTTTCATGTCCTATTATAAATCATTTGATGTAAGTCATCTTGAAGCCCCATTGAAGTTTGTTGAGGCCCCATAGTGAGCCATGGCCCCCTGGTTGAGTTAGGGGTTAATCTACATGCTGAACTAATAAATGAATGTAAAAATTCCACACTTTTAAATTTATGCATTTGGTAGATAATTTTATCCAAAGCGACTTGCAATGCATTCAAGATACATAGTATTATATTAGTAAATGTGTTGCTGCTGCTAACATTGAACAAGTAAGTTTTTGTTTTCTCCATGTTCTCAAATCTTGTCCAGCTCATAAATAAAGGCTGTGATCCATCATTGTATCCAGAAGCGTTGCAATTCAGTCTCAAAATGTTTACATTTTACATTTAATTAGCCAAAAAATACAAAAAAAATTCTATAATCGCATCCATTCATATTCCAAACAACTTGCTGATGAAACTGGCAGATGCTTTTATCCAAAGCAACCTATATGCAGCACAGACTACATATACATTAAATAATTTCTGGGAATCAAACCCACTGCTAGAGCCATGTTTGAGCTGCAGAAATATGAGCGGTAAACTGTGTGAAAGCTATGGAACAGTTACATCACAAACACAGACGGCTTGACTGGTTGGTGTTGTGACCTACTCGTGAGTGTCTGTGTTTTCGGACGGGGCAGGAGTGAAGGCGTACCTCATCTGTCTCGGCCGAGCGGCGTGTGGACCACACAAACTCCATAATGGCTACAAAAACAGCTATTATGAGTCCACATATCAGCACCACGAATATCCCGCCGATATTCTCCATACCTAGACCTGAAGGAAAAACACAGCAATGTAACACAGAGAAACGTCCTTCCACACACACATACACACACTGTGGATCTAATTAGAGGCCCACATTCCCACAGGATTCCAGAGGGATCTTATTAAACTATATTTCAGAGATGTAGGTGGGTGTGGGCAGTATTCCTAAGAGTTATGAAGCGGAAGAATGAAGCCAGGTGGTTTGAGAAGTAAAAATGAGAATTTCTGTGTTTTTTGAAAAATGCATTTCTGGAATGATCTATTCAAATGAATGGATTAAAATAGTAAAATAATAAAATCAAATAATAATAATAGGGGAATGGCAAAATATCTATTTCTATTAACATGAACTTGTTTGATTTGGTATGATAATCAACTTCTGGACAACCACTAAAATTTAAATCCTGAAGCATCAACGGTTTAAGATGAGACAGGGGTTTTCACTTCTCTTACAATCAAATAATTCACTTACAAAGAAACACCAACTAAAAGACTTGTGTGTGCAAGAATAAGAGGAAACCCAAAATAATTTGGAGTTTAGCAGAATCACAAAAACAGAGCTCATATTATTTGACATTTTCTTGCAGACCTGCAAGTAAACCTGAGAGACTGTAAATGTCACTTTCTGGTGAATATACAAGCTTTGCAAACCACACTAGAGAAATGACACACACAGGCACACGTCTGTTCATGCCCGCGCACCAAATAACTACCATTTTCCCACTATTCCCCCTGGGCCAGCATGAGTCTACAACACACAGAATGCAAATATCACTAGACCACATGAATAAACACTCACAGTGTTAGCAGAGCTGTGAAGCATCTGTCATTTGAATCAGATGGATGTAGTACATCCTATATGTAATATCATAATATAAAGAGCGACAGGAAATCAAATACTGCCAATGTTTGTGTGATTTGAGCAAAACTCTTATATATATATATCACACAAAAAGATGTTTATTTGAAGAGCAGATATACTTAGTTAAGCTAAGTAAGACTGCTGTAGGTAATCAAGCCATACCATGCAAACACTACAGTCAGGAAATTAATTTTGGTGATATTGCGCTCACAAATAGTAATTTATAACCAAATAAATACTTTAGAAATGACCATATCTAGAAAACATTTTATGACCTTTTAAGATTTTATTTACCTTTAATTAACCCAGTGTGCCTGTAGCTTTCTCTATTTCTGTTTTATCATGTGACAGAAAGTCTAAGGCCTTCTCAAGTGCTACGGCTGACCCATCTAATCTGCGGCCTATTAATCAATGACTTAATCACAACAAACAACTTAGATTTGATGTTTTTTAATGAAACATGGCTAGAAGACAGCTGCAGTGCAACAATCCTCAATGAAATGTCTGCAGGACTGTTAGGAGAGGTGGAGATGGAGCAGCTCTATTTAAAGATGTCTGTCATTGCAAGCAAGTGTCATCTGGTCAGTACTTGTCTTTTGAATATCTAAGGGATTGTGCTGAAAGATGCTCCACGCATTCTGTTTATTATTATTTACAGGCCTCCAAAATACTCTCCAGCATTTGTTGGAGAGTTTACCGAACTGTTTTCCATGATTTACTCCGAGTGTGACTGTTTTGTTATTGCAGGGGATTTTAATATTCACATAGACAATGCATAAATCAATACTACAAAAGAAATTATAACCACTTTTGACCTGATTCAGCATGTGCATGGACCTACACACAACCGTGGACATACTCAAGATTTAATCATCAGTAAGGGTCTAAATATTTCATCCATTGTTATTAAGGACGTAGCACTAATGATCACTTCTGTATTTTCTTTGATATATTGATCTCTGCTACCACTGAATCTAGATCTGTCTCTGCCAGAAAGAGATGCATTAACAAGAACACTAGTGTGCTATTTATGAAAGCTATATCTTTAACACCAAGCATTTCAGACTCTGTTGATCTACTCCTTGATTCCTTTAACTCAAAAGTTAAGAATGTTATCAATGATATTGCTCCTGCAAAAGTTTTTAAGAAGACTGGCAGACAAAAAGCAGACTGGAGAAAATCAACAGCAGTTCAGAGTAAGAAAAGGCCATAGAGTAAGATGTAACTATAATAAAGTCAGCCTTCGTGATTTCAATGTGGAACTAGCCACAGCTGGACAGACTTTCTTCTCAAACCTTATAAATGGTAACAAGCAACACTCACACTTTTTGCTACTGTTGAGAGACAAACAACCCCCCCACGTCAGATTCCCAGTGAAATGCTCTCTGTTCAGCAAACGCAATGAGTTTACTTCCTTCTTTTCTGAGAAAATCAGTAATATTAGAAAGGCGATTAGCACATCCTCAAGTTATGCAGAGGTCAGAAAAATTCGACCACAACTTTAAAAAGCAGTTACTACTGTATGTCTGTTTCTGAAGCAATTCATAGCAAAATTTTGGAAGAAATATTCCAGCACCTTAAATCATCAACCTGCGACCTTGACACACTTCCCACATCTTTTTTCAAAAGTATGGTAAACTGTTTGGAAGCAGATCTCTTAGAAGTGGTGAACACCTCACTTCTTTCTGGGACTTTTACAAACTCCCTGAAAACTGCAGTTGTTAAGCCCCTCCTGAAGAAGAGCAATCTTGATAACTCCACATTGAATAACTAGAGACCAATATCAAATCTTCCTTTTATAGGCAAGATTATTGAAATCAGATGGGTACCTGAACAATTTTAAATCTGGTTTCCGACCACATCACAGCACAGAGACAGCACTCATTAAGATAATAAATGATATTCGCTTAAATTCTGATTCTGGCTAAATATCAGTGCTGGTACTACTAGATCTCAGTGCTGAGTTTGACACTGTTGATCATAATATACTACTTGAGAGACTGGAAAACGGGGTCTGGCTTTCTGGGATGGTAATCAGTTGGTTCAGTTCATACATAGAAGGGAGAGGTTATTATGCGAGTATAAGAGAGCATAAGTGGACATCCATGAAATACAGAGTCCCACCTTGCTTTTCAGAACAATAAGCTTTGTAAAAATCAACGCGTTTCAGAAAGGTGGGGCATAGAGGAGCAACAATAACCTACATTATGTGGAAAACAATGTGCTTTTTAACCTTAAACCATATAATCACATTACATTACACCAAATACACAACATAATGTTCTTTATGTTTAATGTTCGCAACGTCATATGACCCCTTTAATTGTTTTGTTTCCAGTCAAGACTTGGAGAAACTAGTTCATGCCTTTATCACCAGCAGGGTGGACTATTGTAATGGGCTCCTCACCGGCCTTCCCAAAAAGACCATTAGACAGCTGTAGCTCATCCAGAACGCTGCTGCCAGGATTCTGACTGGAACCAGAAAATCTGAGCATATCACACCAGTCCTCAGGTCCTTACACTGGCTTCCAGTTACATTTAGGATTGATTTTAAAGTACTTTTACTCATTTACAAACCACTCAATGGCCTATGACCTAAATACATTGCAGATATGCTCAATGAATATAAACCTAACAGAGCACTCAGATCATTAGGATTGAGTCAGTTAGAAATACCAAAGGTTCACACAAAACAAGGGGAGTCCGCTTTTAGCTATTATGCCACCCGCAGTTGGAATCAGCTTTCAGAAAAGATCAGATGTGCTAAAAGCCACATTAGCCACATTTAAATCCAGCCTCAAAACTCATGTTTAGCTGTGCATTTAGTGATTGAGCACTGTGCTACAGATTGCACATTTTAGATTATATTAAAAGTTTTTAATTTACTTGTTTTATTGTTGTGACTTTTTATGATTATTTTAATTCATTTTATGTAAAGCACTTTGAATTACCATGCTGTATGAAATTCGTATTTAATTAAACTTGCCTTGCCTAATTTTCAGGACTTCGCCAGGCCTGGAAATCACGCTGGTGAAAATCTCTGATATTATCAGGTTTTCCATGATAATCTGAGAGAGCCCTTGTTTATTCATATATATATATATCCATCTTTAACCCCAAAATACAACTATTTGTATTCTTAGACATAAAATACTAAGGCAAGATGCTTCAGGCTAAACCTTTTTTTTCATGCACTGGTATATTATGAACTATTTTTAACACATAGTTAAAATAAAACATACTAAATATACATTAAGTGTTTATTTTATGACACATTGTGCCAGTAGATTTCAATTACAATACATATCTGTAAAGGCTGGTGTCTCAAAATGTTTTTTTTCTCTTGCAGTAAACCACAAATCTCCATTTCAGTAGCACTAACGTTCACCAAACATGACAGTTTTATTCCTATCTATATTCTGAATGATTTTACCAAGAGGTTAGGTTCACATATCAGTTGCCTGATTTATATAACATTTTATTCCTAAAGAAATGTTAAAAATGTATTTATTTTTTATGGCTGTTGACTGTATTTGCTGATATATGGAGTGAATCAGAGATAAAAGATATGTTTGTACTGTGTCAACAAAATGAAACAAGGCTTTATCCATTGTTCAGATTTCTTTTCCAGAAATATATCATGCCTTATTTACATATTTAAACATATTTTTATATAGAAAACTTTCATATTTATGTACTGGTCAATGCATGGTGATGTCTATAAGTTATCATTTTCACCTGTGTAGATAAAGAAACTTTGGTTGCCTTACATTCTTTGAAAGCTGTCTTGTTTGCAAAGACATTCATCAGGTTCTAGCATTCCTCTAAAGGATAAAAGGATGAAAAACTATAGGACAAAATTAAAAAGATTTTTTGGCCCTGTGAGAATAAAACTTACTCTTGACTAATACACACACTCAGACATCAGGTTATAAATATTCAGGGTTGTACCAGAACTCATAAATTAAAATGCCAGTACTTCTGGTATGAGTACGTACAGTAAGAGAACAGTATGTTATGTTGAGGTGCTAATGAGTATAATAACAGCGTTTCACTCACCTTTGGCGCGATGGTCTTCTTCTTTAGGACACTTTCCACCCTCCCACCATCGACGCTTTAGGATTTCTAATCGGTTGTTCTCTTGCAGCTGCAGTATGCCTAACGTGATCTCATCTCTGAAAGGTGAACCTGCAAGAAAGTGAATTAAATTAGTTAAGCTGGTTAGCCAACCGAAGTCCCAGGGTTACCAGCTGATGATTGTACAAAACCAATCTAAAACCTGGGCAAGGCTGGGGAAACTAGCTACTTACAGTACCTTAAGATTAGAGTTACAAAAGTTCTGACAGACTAGCAAGACTAGCAATGCTACACACACACAGTTTTTAGCCTTTCGGACACCTTTAGTGACAGGGACATTTATAAGACACGACCCAGACCAGTGTTGCCCTCATTAGCACTCTGGTTTAACGTGTCAGAATGTCAGAACACATATGCTAACTGCTAAGACATAACTGAATATGTCTTAAGTCAACTGATGTTGTGCAAATGAGTTAAATTAGCCAGTGTGTCAGAATGAAAATGAATGTTATGATAGGTTAATTCCAAATTACTACTAATCATGCCACGCTAATAACGACGTGATGTGGAAGGATGTGTTTATCAAATTAAAAGATGCTAATTCAAATTAAACACCGCAGATATGCACTGGAATGGATCAGCTGTCACTGAACGTTAGTTTATTTTCATTCAAAGGCTGTGAAAGTGAAGTACCTTGCAGGTGCATGTTTTTGCACCTCAGTTTAATAAGCACAAAACATTTATTTTATGTGTCAGTATCACTTACAAATATCAAGCCCTGAGTTTAAAGTTAAATGTCATGCAAGCTAAGAAATAAGCAAGCTTTCCAAATCAACTTCAACCTCATCAGAGAAACCTGACTGTAGCATCGTTTGCATGTTTTGCGCTACTTTCAGCTAAATGTCCAGTGATTGGATCATTACATTATAGCTTACTTCAACAAGTCTTTGAACAGTTTTTTTGTGACTTATGTTTCACAGCACCCATATCTGAGCGCTGTACCAGATGAGCTGCCGAGCAAGTTTACATCAGAAAAGCCATATGGAGCTAATTATGTGATGCAAACATCAAAATGTATTGGTTTACAAATGCACTATGGTAAAAGTAGAACATAGAATTGTGCAAGGTCTTTTTTAACTGATAATCTGCCCCAGTAATAATAATAATTGTGTTTTTTCTGGAAACTGATGGTAATTTTGTATAGTTTATTTAATTTTTTTTGGTAGGTAGAGGAACATTTTTTCAATTTACCTATGTTATTTCTAAAATTATTGTTTTATATCTTATAAAATTGCTTGCAAATACCTATATTTGTTAACAAGAATAAATCTGGTATTTAAAACTGCACGGTTTTGAAAGGTCACCAACTGGATATTGCATTGCTCGGTTGTAATTACATTCTAAGCTTGTTATCTCAGGCTATAAGGAATTTACTTCACCTTCCAGCACTGAAATGTTTTGAGAAGTTTAAATATTTGTTGTTTTATTTGAAAATGACCCGACTGAACCTCACTATTTATGGTGACTATTCGCCACAAAAGCACATACTGTACAGTACATTAAACATGAAAAGATATTCACAAACAATTGAACTACTGTAATGTGATGTACTTTGTGACTGAAATAGAGTATTTATTGAAGTACGTATTCTGATGAATCATGCAATT